>NC_092812.1:68178705-68399143 GCF_040954645.1 Diabrotica undecimpunctata | reverse complement strand
AAATATTCCTGGAAAAAACCCTGAAACCATGGAAAAGAAAGTGCGAAGGAATGGGTATACCAGTAAGGAACGAATATCTATATACGCTAAGTTTTGCCGACGACCAAATAGTGATCGCACAAGACGAGGATGACCTCAGTTTTATGATGAGAAAACTGGAGCAGGAATATACAAAGAATGGGATGGAAATAAACCTAAAGAAAACTGAATACCTTACAACGGAGAATACAGAAATAAAACAGCTGGAAATAGACGAAGGTAAACAAATCAAAGGAACAGACAAGTATAAGTATTTAGGTTTCATAATATCAAACAAAGGAACAACGAAGGAAGATACAAAATATAGACTAGGACAAACAAGAGACTGCATACGAAAATTGAACCCGGTACTATGGGATAAGAACATCAGCATGAAAACAAAGAAAAAATATATAATACCATGACAAGAAGTATCCTCACTTATGGGTGTAAAAATTGGACAATAAATAAGAAAACCAAAAACAAAATAAGAGCAACAGAGATGGAATTCCTAAGGAGAAGCTGCAGAGTAACAAGAAGAGATAGAATAAATAACATGGAGATTAAGAGGAGAATGGGAATGAACTCCGACATAATAGACTACATCGAACAGAAGAGGTTAACCTGGTACGGACATGTCAGAAGAGCAGACCAAAATCGGTGGATAAATAGAATAACAGAGTGGAGCCCGATAGGAAGAAGAAAGACAGGCAGACCCCGAAGATCTTTCAGAGATGAAGTGGACGAAGCAATGAGTAAAAAAAACCTACAGGAAGGGGACTGGCTAAACAGGAAAAATTGGAGAAAACGGTTGAGTGAAGGAATACAGTGAAAACTGTGGAAATCCTTGTATATATATAATATACTTCGCTCCAATGAATTGTTACACCCAGACCCTTATTCCACCCAATTCCTAGGGGTGAACATGCCTCACAGGCTGGGTTTACTTAAATTGCTTGCTTGCTTGCTGTTCTCAAGAACCTAAGAGATGAGGTTAGGGTATAACTAACTTTTTTTAATTCATGTAATTTACTGTAATTATTCATCGACGGTAATTCGTGAACTCATCAATAGTTTTACTAGATAAATACAAGCAGATATGTTTATTGGAAAGATGTTATTTTTTGGGTTGAAATTATTATTTTCGATATCTGAGATATTCTTTTAGTTTGATACCAACAACTGTAGCGTTCTCGTTTTATGAAAAAGTGAGAGTCTGTTGCTAGGCGGGAGCAGTTGAGTAATTGTAAAGTTTGTTGGTGTTGGTATTAAGTATAGTTGCTGTTGGAGTTCAATATTTATATTATTTGTTGGTTTGTAAATTTTTATTTAAAACTTTGTTAAAAAGTAGGACTTCTTAAACAGGTCTAACTAATTAGCTAAATACACACTTTGTTTGGATTATTTTGATTACTCCAATACTCCAGTCACTGTGGAGGAAAAGAGGTCAATACCTCTAAATTTTTTATAACTGAATCGATTTTGCTAATAATTTGGAATTAGGCTTATCTTACCTCCTTCTTCAAAAGTTATATATGCGATAGGTGAGCTTTTTATTTTTAAGGGGTGAAATCACCCCTTATTGAAAATAATGAAAAAAATTTATATTAAAGCATTTTATGGATTTAAATCGTGTTAAATTAGGTAATTGAAATATTGTCAATTATATGAATGGATATTGTGTACATTCTCAACCCTTAAATAATCTTAAAAACCACCCCTTTTATTAAAAATTATTGTAAAAAATCGTTTAACAGGTTCAAACGCTTTTGTAGTGCATTTATATCATTTACAATGTAATTCTCTGCTTATATAAAATAATTTTGGTTGATTGCAACACTTCAACCCTTAAAAACTACCCACTATGTCAAAATATATAAAAAAATCTTTTTCAACAACTTCAAAAGTTTTTAATGTACATTTATATTCAAAAATTCCTTTCTTATCAATAAAATATTTTTTGATTGGTTGCTTATTTTCAACCCTTAAAAACCACCTCTATGCTCACGAAACAAATTCCCCTTTGGTAAATGTCTAAATAAAAAAATTAAGTATACTCATGATGCTTTTATTGTAAAAAATTATGCATGAAAATACTTTACATTAGAAAGTATACAAAATATATTTACAAAAATAAAAATTATTTACAATATATCAAATTATTCATTGTCTGAAGCGTCATTCTCGTCGTGTTCTAACTCCAACTCTTCGTCTATTGCAGGACAGTTTTGACAATTGTCGCCAGAGCATGTTCCACACGTAGCATTACAAAATAGACCTAGTCTACGACAGCCACACGCTGAGCCGCAACCTTTTTGCAATTGCAAAAAATCAGTTTCAATAGTTCTTCTGGTGCAGGTGAATTTTTCATTTTTATTGGTTGTAAAATATCATCACTCTTGAACCATCCCCAATCCGTTATATCAATCTCTTTGTTTCCAAGCCATATCTGAGTTTGTAAATAAACTCTTTTGTTATGCTCATTCAGGGCACTTACAGTTGGTACAAGAGATGATAATTTAACTGCTTTATTTTTAGTTGTGGCTTTAATAAACGATTCGTATCGCATTTGTTCAAGTAATGATGAATAATCTTCTACCTTATTCATTTTGTTTATGTGGGTGTCTTTGGCAAGGCCATACAGCAAAATTGTACAGTATCTCCCAGCTTCTAAAATGTCTTCGAGATCTGAAGTACTCCTGTCATTGGCACTCATTGGCAGCTTGCCCACGCAACTTCAAAGGAGTGTCGCTTCTCTGTGTTCGTTAGTTCTCTAGTTCTATGTATATAACATATATATATATATATATATATATATATATATATATATATATATATATATATATTATATATATATATATATATGTATGTATGTATGTATTATATACATATATACAGAAAATAAGTTGATGCTCCAAAATATAAATAACATGCTTCAAATTTTTTTAGAATAACTCCGTTAATTTTTAAGCTACAGTACCAATTAAAAAAATATTTTGAAGGTAATTTCAAAAGCTACAAGACTAAGTAGATTAAAATATGTTAAAATTCTTTCTTTTTAAATAGTAAAGGGCCAAAGTGCTGATTACAGGTGTGTCAGCCGCTGTATCTCAAACTTCAATTGGCTATATCTCTATTATTTTTCGAGCTACAACAAAAATAAAAAAAATCAAAATTTTTGTTAAGAAAAAAACTACATTTTGGTATAGAACCATTTTTCACGTATCTCTTATAGTTTTAGATTTATTTTGAAAAAACGTAAACTTTTAGATAATTAAAAAAAAAAGATTTTTTAATTTAAACATGATTTTTTCAAAAAATACGCATTTTAAACAAGCTAAACTTTTAAAACTTATAAATAACACTAAAATAAAATGAATTGTAGAAGATATACGTTTAATTTCAATTCTGATTGAAATAGTGTTAATTATACTGCTCGTTTTTTTTTAAACGCTAGTTCAAATTCTTTCCTTCGTATTTCGCTTTGTTTTAATCCAAATGGCTTTTAACATAGCTCATTTTATAGGTTTTTTCTAGCTCTTTAAAAAGTGTTGTATGAGTTTTTATCAAAAAAGATGTCTATTTTCCGATATTTGATGTTAAATGCATCGAGTATAGTATCCCAAAAATAAAAGTCATCTTCAAACAATTATAAATCGCTTAGTATTGTACTTATAAAACTTAGTAAAAAAACGATCTCTTTGTTTTTTTTTATAAGCTTTATTGTTGTTCATTATAGATTTTTCAATAAAACGCTTTGTTTTTGAGTTATTCGTACAAAATCATTGAAAAACATGTTCTTTTTTGCGAAAAGTTTACTTTTTCAAGTACGTATAACTCAAAAATATTAATTTAGCGAAAAAAATTTATATGACATTTTTTGTTTAAAATTTGATTCTATATCAATTCCCGGGGTTATTTTGAGTGTAAAAAGTTCAACCTCCTAGATGGGGTGCCAACCACCCCAGGGGTAGAAGCAGACATCGGCACCATATAACTTATGTTTTTTGAGTAATTTACTACCCACTGTAAAAATTTCAGATAAATCGGTGCAGTTATAAAAAATTTAAAGGGAAAATGCCACAGTAACTGGACTACAAAGACAAAATGAAATCATATAAAAACGTTTTGTATTTTCACTTTTTAAGGGGTGATTTATCACGTCTAACAAATATTTTTGGTAACTGCTGATTCAATAAATTCGCTTTTAATTTAACGAACTAATGAAACTTTGATTGAAGTAAAATACACATGTGTTTTATCTCACTAAATCCAGCATTTATGAAATTTATTTTCCTGGAAGTTTTGATACAATTGACACAAAACGATTTAACAGAAAATCTCCGAATTCTGAACTTGCTCTTGAAATTGAACACAAACATATTTGTGGTACAAACTATCTGGAAGATGTTTTAAGCTTTAAATACTTCAAAGTTTATAACGTTTATATATATTCATCGCATTGAATTAAACTATTTCAATACCTTTGGCGATTTTGCTGAGGCATTCTTCAAATAAATCGAGTTTTTTCCCTTTTTATCAAAGGTAGAAAGGATAGATATTTTGTTTGACAGATATAAAAATATTGTAGTTTTAAATAATCAAACAATACTCCTCACAAATTGTATACAGATTGAACCAATTTAAAACGGAACATACAATTTAATATATATCTGTTTGAACTGCATTTGAAATAGTGGACCAATATAAAACTTGGACAAAAATAAATCCATACCCGGTGATAGACATTGTATAAAATATCGTTCAACTATCAGTCTCCTTTAAAGGAAAGAGGAGCTTGCCTAATAGTCGGAGAGATAGAGCCGAAATTTTGAACTGATCAGTAATATGACATTTCTCTATTGGAATATATTCATTGTAACTGGGTTAAGACTTTGTCTTATAGGCGGACGCCCATCGTGGTACAGGGGGTGGCTATACAGGGATGAAGTTGTAATTTTTTTCGGAAAAATTAACGATCGATAATATGGTTAAAAATTTGCCCAGAGTAAGATCTTGGTATAACTAGACGAAATCCCAAAGGGCTGACGCGAGAGTGGATACATAAGGGGTGGCGGACGGGGGTGAAGTTGCAATTTTTTGCGGAAAAATTAACGATAAGTAATATGTCCGCCATTTTCATGGCTCATTATTTAGCCCCTAAAAACTATAAATCCAAAAGGGCGGACAGCTGGGTTGGTACAGAGAGCCATAAAACGGAATCAAATGTACCACTTGCCTGCGCATTTTAGGTCTCGGCAACAATTTTCAAACTGATTTTATTACGATATTTTTATACCGATTGATTTGAAAATTTGTATGCTCACTTCTGTTACTATACTGAAAAGCGTCGAGTAGAGTTTTCCTGAAAATTTTCCAAAAAAATTTCCGTAAATGAAAATTTTCGTAATTTTTTGAGGTAAAATCTAATTTGTAGAATTCTCTCGATTTTCTGTCAGTTATACATTGATTTTTTTCCAAAAATTTTCAAAAGATTTTTCCGATAAGAAAAAAAAATTTAGAAAACCTTTTCTAAAACTTTTTCGTCATTTTTCTCACTCTCTTTGATGTCATTACATTCATCATCTTCGTCACTTTCACTTTCAATAATATCACATTCATTATCTGCTTCATTTTCAATCACTACTTCTCGAACTGATTCTGGCATCTGAGGTCCACTAAACCATTTGAATTTATATGTTTCATCTTCAAACTCCCAACCATGTTCTTCAACAATCAATTCTGTTAGTACTTTTTTATGAGCATTTGTCCAAATATTTTAAATATAATGAGCTCGCAGTAGATGTTGGTGTAATTCATCTTGACATGGTGGTAAGCTTGAAGCATCGAAATTTTTCAGTTTTTTTTTTTAAGATTCGTTCACATCATGCAACTTATACTGCCGGTTAAACAGTGAAAATCTGACATCGTTTACTTTTCTTTTTGGAATTGTTCTCGTCATTCCTGTTCCATATATGTGACATACGAAAGTTTCTAAGGTTTCAAAAACTTCATTACAATCGAAGTCAGTTTCACCAAGTTGAATAAAAGCATCTTGATACTTATTACATTTAGCGTATGCGTCTAGAATTACTGATCTAAATGAACGCGCATCATTATTATTTTAATATTTTAAAATAATAATGATGCAAAATTAATGTCCAATTAGAATTTGTAAAATTATAGTTAACTAATGAAAAAAAAAATTCAATAAATTTGAAAGTTAAAAAAAAGTTTTGAAAATATCTACAAAGTAAATTTCAAAACTTAAAAAATTGATAATTCCACTATTAAATTGATTTTTATTAATAATTAGTTGTAAAATGTTAAAGGAATTCTACAAATTGAATTTTATCTATTGATAAATAGAAATTATATATTTTGTATTTGATTATTAATGTAATAATAAATCAAATTTTTCTTATATCTGAACAATCATTATTTATGCAATATAAATTTAAAAACCTTTTTATTGTAATAAAAAATAAGTAAAATTACTATTTGTTATACCAAAAATATTTAATAATTAACATTATAAAATTACTTTAATTTAATAAAATATCAAATATCAAACATTTATTCAATTAAAAATTAATTCGTAAAATATTTGTATTTAAGAAAAAAATGTGATTTGTAAAGTAAATATGACTTTAGTTTGGAAAAAGAACATTATCATAATATCATTTTAATACTACAAAATATTCTATAAAAGATTCAGACGATGACGTAGAGTGTTATCAAATGTTTTAGAAAAGTTTTTCTAAATTTTTTTTCTTTTCGGAAAAATCGTTTGAAAATTTTTGGAAAAAAATCATGGTATAACTTACAGAAAATCAAAAGGATTCTACAAATTAGATTTTACCTCAAAAAATTACGAAAATTTTCATTTACGGAAATTGTTTTGGAAAATTTTGAGGAAAACTCTACTTGACGCTTCTCAGAATAGTATAAGTGAGCATACAAATTTTCAAATCAATCGGTATAAAAATATCATAATAAAATCAGTTTGAAAATTGTTACCGAGACCTAAAATGCGCAGGCAAGTGGTACATTTGACCCCGTTTTGTGGCTCTCTGTACCAACCCAGCTGTCCGCCCTTTTGGATTTAAAGTTTTTAGGGACTAAATAATGAGCCATGAAAATGGCGGACATATTACTTATCGTTAATTTTTCCCCAAAAAAATGCAATTTCACCCCTGTCCGCCACACCTTATGTATCTACTCTCGCGTCCGCCCTTTGGGATTTCGTCTAGTTATACCAAGATCTTACTCTGGGCAAATTTTCAGCCATATTATCGATCGTTAATTTTTCCGAAAAAAATGACAACTTTATCCCTGTATAGCCACCCCCTGTACCACGAGGGGCGTCCGCCTGTAAGGCAAAGTCTTAACCCAGTTACAATGAATATATTCCAATAGAGAAATGTCATATTACTGATCAGTTCAAAATTTCGGCTCTATCTCTTGGACTATAAGGAAGCGATAAGTGGTTTGACGGCATAATAACTGCTTGTTTAGTCTAGTTTTTTCAGTGATTCTAGGCAACCTATTTGGGTGGAGTTTTGACTTGTTCTTGAATGAGTTCCGAATCCAGCAGCCCGCTGAAGTATTGGATTTTTATAATATAATTATTTGACAACCTTTTGTTGGCCAACCACCTAGAGCGGAGTTGAGCCGAAATACATTGATTTCGTATGTTCCGTTTTAAATTCGTTCAATCTGTATATTTATTTTCAAGCACTGAAAATAATAGTTTTATCGATTTCTCTGTTCTACAGCTCCTACATCTGTTAAGTAAGGTTGACAGTTTTTGCAGTATTTGGGAAGTATGGGGCTTCCCTCTAGAAGTAACTGACTTTTTGCAAAAAATTATTTAGATAGTCAAGGCCGCTTTTCGAAACAACCTGCCAGGTAAAGATTGGTTTTTTTCTTTGATGAAGCAAGCAGCAAGTAACATTTTTAATTACGACGAAACAAACTTACAGGATGACTCTGGATATAAAAAATTCTATTTAGGTGCGGTACTAAATACCCTGAAATAATTTGTAACTTTACAAAAGGTACGACATCATAATTTTGTGTGGTTCAGCATCAGGTGGTCTGTTACTACCATACATTATTTATAACTCAGACAAGATGTAGGTCCAGTGGATCCCAAGAAGACCCATATTGCAGTTGAAGGTTTTGTTAAGCAGGATGTAAGATATAACCGTACTCGAAAGGGGTGGATGGATGCACAGACTTTCACTGGCTGGTTCACGGTATGTTTTCTACCTAATGTTAAAGTACTTAAAGGCCGACAATTTGTCGTCACATTTCATCAACGATGTGGTTCGTTTATCTGAGGAAAATAATAGTATAGCGTTTTTTATCTGCCTGAGAATTTAACAGACCTAAGCCTACCTTAAAATGTGGGTTTTTAAATCATTTAAGGCCATAAAATAAAAACAGTCACATACGTTTCTTACATCAATTCACAAAAAGGACTTTCCATATTTATTAAATACACGTCTAGTTGAAATAGATAAAAATTCTGAGGGTGACGCCAGTGCCATTAGGCGGAGTTTAGTATCTTTTTTGAAAGCACCTATAATTATTCTTTAATATCCAGAACGAGTTTTAAAAAAAGTTCCAGGAAATGATGACATCGATGAAAACGCTGTTCATGGCATTCTAGTAGACCACTGACAATAACAAAAGTTCTCAGCTGCCCTTTCCAGACGAAACGTTAAAAGATTTGAAGTAGGACCAGATACAAGTTTAGCTGGTCCTAATGAGTTGACAGAACTAGATGACATATCAAGTAGCGAGATATCTGAGAATATAGATGATGAAACGAAATACTTTTCTACAAATTAAGGAAATTAAGTTCAAGAGATTTTACTTGTTGGTTAAGGTAACGGGAGGAACTCGATAAAATTTAATATCCAGATGTTTCTATAAAATAGGACATAACAGATAAGGGAGTAGAACTAATAGGTATGAAATCCATGAATACAGCACAAAATAAGTTTAAAGTCATGAACAATGACTAATTTCTAGTTGACAATTCTGGTAATAAAGCAGTTCTTCCGAACCCTGAAGTAGAGAATAATGAGAGTGAACTTATATACAAATTTAAAAAATATGTTGATTTACAAAATAAAAACAGTCAACATTGAATACCTCCGTCACATCATGAGGAACAGCGAAAGATATGGTTTGCTGCAATTAATTCTTCAAAGAAAAGTAGAAGGAAAACGAGGACCAGGAAGGCGAAAAATTTCCTGGCTAAAACATATACGTACGTGGTTCAACACAACGACCAGAAATCTTTTCAGAGCCGCAGTTTAAAAACTACAGATAATCTTCGCCAACATCCGAAACGGATAAGCACTGCAAGAAGAAGAACTCTAGCGATATCTTGTCTAGTTATTTTAGCATCTTCGGAAGGTAAACTGGAGATGGCTTCTTCAGTTTGACAGATGATTGTCTCAATTGGAATGTGACTTGGGGTAACAGAATAATTGAAATCTTTTGCTAAACCTTGAGTGGCAATATGGTCGAATCTGGTTTCATCTGGTAAAGCAAATTTAGATTGACGTCCATGTACTAAGTTTGACATTGATGTAGCGGTTTCTTCACTATTGTAAATTATAAATATAAATCTATGTCGGCTCATGCTTTCTCTTATAATGTGCACTTCTTTATCCTCATCCTTTGAGCAATGCATATCAATTTGAAGCAGAGTGTGAACCAGATAATATACATATGCTAATATATTTTTTTTAAATCTATGTTATTCATTTCAAAATCGTGACGGTTATTCTGCAATGCATAAATATTTGTAAAATATAGAATGCTCTCAATTACTTTTTTATCAAAAAAGAGTGAAATACTTCAAATATACAACTTGCTTCCATGGTTGGCTTTTATATTGTCTAAATATCAATCAGACTGATGTTGAATTGCTACTGAGCACGAAGGAGTATCTGTCGTTACAACTTGAGACAAATTTGGATTTACTATTTTTGCCTGGTTTTTTCTTTGGACGTTTTATTTGTGGTTCAAAGGAATATCATAATCAGAATCGTCAGAATTCCCAATCACTTGTATTTCATATGTACCTGCAATATCCGATTTTATTGAGTTTTCACAAATAATATTATCATAAATGTCTTCTACATCAGAAACTTTCTAATCTGATCTCGGCGGCAAATAAACCACATTAAATGAATCAGCATTTTCACAATCTGAGTTTTTTTCTAACAAAGCTATTAACTCTTTAGTAGTTAGTGCCATCTTCATTTCACATTTCGAGAATTTACTGAAATAAACAAATACACTACCATATACATGCATTCACATGATAATAGTTTAGCTTACTTCATTTAAATTTATATAAACTTCATAATATCTTTTTATATTTATATAAACAAATAAACACAAGTAAACTTTTAAATTAAGTTAAAAAAAACAAATATAACGTTTACAGCACACAGCAATTCTATAAATAGTGATGTTTAATGACGAGATCGTATGTTAAAATTTCAGATTGTTTAGCCTAATGAAAAAATAAGTATTTTCCAAAGTTTTCTGTTTTTGGAAGTTCTGTATTAGGTACTCTCTAATAAGAATAAAATTAAAAAGATACCTACCAAAAGTCACATGATAATTTAATAATTATATCGGTCTTATATTTAATTTTTACGTAATTACTTTGCGTAATTACGTAAAATTTTTTTTTGGTACGCCTCTGTAAAATTGATAAGTGGAATATGATTTCGTTGAAAAGTTAAAAGCTTCGTTAAATGCCATGTTACAAGTAATCACCTTCAATTAAAAATTGTTTTAGTATAGTGTCTGGGGGCACGAAAGACTGGGGCCTCGGAAGCCCTGAAGAAGACATGAGAGAGGATGTCGAAAACTCGGCGCAGTAATAATCGACGCGGATCAACCCGGAAGCCTGGTTTATATTCTCAAAATAAGATAATTTAATATATGGTTGTCTATCGTGTAAATAAAGTTTATACAACTGTACGTATGAAATATGTGTATTTCACCCACCATGATCATTTTCACCCAGACATATTCTCGGTTGAATAACTTTTGAAGTAGTGAGAATATTCAGTTCTGGGTCAATTAAAGCAATGTGTTTGGTGTCTATAGCATGTAGCTGCGATATAGAAGATGTGAGCAAAGTCGCTCCCAAGAGTGTGAAATTGATGAGTCCTGTAATTTTTTTGCAATTACTGAATATTGTTTTTATAGTCTACTAATGAGAATGTGTAGTGTATATACAAAGAAAATTCATACAAAACAGCCAAAAATAACACGAAGAACGCAAAATATTTTAATAAGATATGACAAAAATGACAAAAAGCGATGAAAAATACTTTGAGTGTTTATGAAATGAAGACTCTGACAAAAACCTGTTGAACTAACGGATACAGCAACAACAATGTTCACCGAAATAAAAAACGAAAAAGTAGTTCAGGCACTTCAAAAATAATAATAAGACTAATTGATGATCAAAAATAATAATAAGACTAATGCGAGCATAGGTTAAGATGGTTCGGGCATTTTCAACGTCGAGACGTCAATCACCCAATAATTGCACATTCTTAAGAGGAAGACTAAAGGTGGTCTGGATGCAGACGTTTAAGCAGAACATATATAGAATTTATATTAGAAACTTAAGATAGAAACTTATGATACTAAATAGATTCTAATTAAAAACTGAAAAAAAAATTGTAAAACGCCCCTTTTATTTTTATAATTTCTTAAATCAAGACAATTGGAAAAAAAAAATTTTTAACTCTTCCACTTACCCGTATAAGTGTATTCACGAGACAAGACGACAAAACTTTCACTACCACCTATGGAAGCGGCAGTAGGATCGATTCCAATGTCAAAGAATAAACAATTATTTATAACATCAGCTTATATTTTCCGATACATCAGGTAAACTTTTATGATTAGGTTAGTATACTATGCCATTAAAATAAAACTTCCACGCTCTCAATTTCAATAAAACGTTTCTCTTAATAAATGTGCTTCAATGCAATCCATTCACAACTTTCATTCAATCGTTCTATTTAATGATGGTATTTGATCGATAGCGTGTACATTAAAGCTGAACTTTAAACTCAAAAAAAATTACTGCTTTAATATATTTGCACGTTAACAAGAAGCATGTTGCAAGTTAACCGAAGATTTCCATTTCGAGTCGAATGAAACTAAACTGAGTTAATACAGATCTCCAGAATTCAATCAATACAGGCCAATTATTAACCTTCGGCTGATAACGTTATGTCTCTTGCACCGCTCTCTGTTTAAGCCCCCTTAATTTTTATTTCCATTTACACTTCACAGTACCTTTCGAACATTCCTGTGTCTATACATGCGTAGTTTCGCAAGTGGACAGTGTGTATCATTAATAGGAATTTTTTTTTATTTTTTTTTTATTATTTAGAATTTCCGCATCAACCATTAAAGGTTATTAGCGGGTTTTACAGATTTTACAGTTGTTATTAAATATACTAATTACAAATTGCGTATTAAATTACAAATAATAAATTACCAAATTACAAAATGATACATATAATATAACTTAAATTTTGTGTAGTAAACGTATGTCCTTAAGGAATTTGATTGTATTTGATACATTACAGTTTAAAATATCTTTAAGTTTCTTGGCTTCTTCTGGTACGTTGTTGATGGCTCTTTCATACGAATAAA
Organism: Diabrotica undecimpunctata; assembly: GCF_040954645.1. Classification (NCBI taxonomy): domain Eukaryota; kingdom Metazoa; phylum Arthropoda; class Insecta; order Coleoptera; family Chrysomelidae; genus Diabrotica; species Diabrotica undecimpunctata. The sequence continues at coordinate 68,386,405 of NC_092812.1, read as the reverse complement.
GAGGACATTCAATCAATATATGTTGAACAGTTATTGGACATTCACAATAGGAACATTCAGGTGGTAGTTCTTTTGTTATGAGATGCTGGTGAGTTAACGCTGTATGTCCAATTCTTAGTCGGTTTATAATTACTTGTTGCCTTCTGTTTTCTGGAAATTGTAGTTTAGTGCCAATCCTAGTTTTAACGTTTTTAAGGTTAGCCTTATTAGAATTCCACATTTGTTGCCAATTTTTTACACAGTGCTGTTTAATAATGAGCTGGATATCACTGAATGGAATTGTAGTTATATTTCAGTTTGCTCGTCAGTAGCAGCTTTTTTCATTTAGTACGATACTTGTATGTGATGGTACCCAGAGAAATTTAACGTTCACGTGTCTGTTTTGTAGGTGATAAAGTGCTAATTGTATTTGTTGCAGGATAGCATGTACTGGAAATATTTGCCTCTGAAGAACAGATAAAGAGTCAGTAATGATAAGATAGTTTGAGCTTGCATGACTCTTACACATGTCTAATGCTTTTAAAATGGCGATTGCTTCTCCCGTGAAAATGTTGCAAAATTGAGGGATGCGAACTGCATATTCAGACTTTCCTAGAATAAAGGCCGCTGCATGTCCGTTTTCAGTTCTTGACGCATCAGTAAAAATCTTGTTATAACCAGTGTATTGTGATATCCGTTCTTGATATAATTTGTTAATGATTATGGGATTTGTGGTACTCTTTGGATAGGCTGAGGGATATATTAATAGTGGGAAAATTAATAGTCCAGGGAGGTATAGTTAGTTGTGTAGGATAAGAATGTGTCAGCTGCTCTATGTCAAAACCGTATCTCGTTAAACGTTCTTTAAGGGGTGGATATTTAATTTGTTGATGGCAATGAGTAGATGGATATATTTTGCAAAGAAGTGGATAGTTTGTGTTATTAGGGTTGGAAGACAGTCTCGCGGCATAATTTAAAGAAATGTGTTGTCTTCGTATTGATAGGGGGGATTCATCTAGGATAACCTGAAAACTTGAAACAGGACTAATTCGGTAAGCACCCAGAATAAGTCTTAAACATGTGTTTTGTATAATGTCTAGTTTTTTAAGAAAATAATTACTCGCAATTGAATAGCGTATTGCACCATAATTAATAGGAATTTTGAATATTATATTATACGATTTGGTCCCACAAACCGACGTTTTAGTTACCGTTATATTTTAAGGTAAGAATAATTTATTGAAGAATTAATAATCATAAATAAGAATGATTTTTTGTTGCATTACTGATTTATATTATTTATTTTTGGGCATACGTTTATAATGAATTACGAGAGGGAACAAGAATGGCTCCATGGGGAAGTTGTAACTGATTCAGAAGCAGAACCAGATGATGATGAGAGTTTGATAAACGGCCATGTTCTAAAAACTATTGAGGATATAGACTCAGAAGAGGAGTTTTAAAATGAACAAAACTCACATATTCTTGAAGAAATGTCAGTCAAAAAAGCTGAAAGAATATCCTGTCTTATCAGTAAAGATGTAACTACCTACCAGGTGGTGAAAATGTCCAGCATCAGCACGAAATGTTCGAACCCATTTACCTGGACCTAAGGCAGATTTATGGCATAAAAATAAAGCTTCATAAATATGGGAATGCTTCTTTTCTCCAAACATATTGGAAAAAATTGTAACTTACACCAACAAATTTATAGAAATGCAAGTATATGACGTTTTGCAAAATCTTTCTTTTAGACCGACTAATTTATTAGAAATAAAAGCTTCATTATTTTAAGTTAGTTTTTACATTGAAAAATATTTAAATAAATTTCCTAAATAAGAATAGAATGTTTAAATATAAATTCCGGTCAAAAGACATGAAAATTCTCAGATGTAATTATCATAAAATGGTCATTTTTGACTTATATCCGTCTGCACGGGTAAGAGCGTGATATTTCTGACAGTATAATATGATCAAACTGTTATTTGTAATTATTATGGTATATATTAAAGGTTCTAATATTAATGGTTTAAATTATTAAAACGAATTGTGATTGTAAATTTTTAATGGCATTCTGTATAATTTTAGTGTAACGTAGAATCTTATATTCCTTATAATGACATATTAAATGATATTTTAATTGTACTTGTAAACAATATTATATTTATATTTAAATATTGTCATAAATCAAGGTAATTACTCTGTTTTTACAGGTATTGTGACTAGCCATGAAGCTGAAATTTAAATTGGATATAAAAAATACAGAGAAGTCCAAAGAAAATTTCTTAAATTCCAAAATTGTATGGATAATTTTTTTAAAGTACGTAAATTGTTAATTTTTTATGAAATATGTTAATTGTTTGGAATTGTGTATGCAAAAAGGAGATAATTATTTGCTTCCAAAACATATAAATATTACCCCAATATCAGCCTGGATCATGACTAATCAATGATTTTTTTTATAAATAGCCATTCACAAAATTCCATGGTTAAATATCTAGTAGTAGATGAGACTAAAGTGTTTCTGTTTTTTTATTGTGTCATCCCAAAACTAAAATATAGAGAACTGAATCTAAACTGAATATATCAGCCATCATGGAGCTACTAATACCACAGTATATTGCTTTATAAAGAATTATTTAGCCATATACTGTGCTAATACTTTGCACTGACAACGACAACACTTATTTTCAACTACATATTGATTTCTATAAACAAAATTTCGGATTAGCCATGGGCTCATCCTTATCTCCATTATTAGCGGATATATTCACGGAGGATTTCAAACAAAACATTTTACCGGGTGGTCCAATAAGCCGATCTTTCGGCTATATATCAGAAAATATTAATGTTATAACTTTAGGAGAAAAAATTCCTTGGTAAAAGTGGCTAAGAGAAATCGCTGGAAATAACTTTCAAGTTTCTGGGTTAACCGCCAGGGGGCGTAACCTGTGAAGAAAACTTTGAAAGCCAGTTTTTTGGAAAATATGCCCAATTATACCAAGTGTTAAATAAGTAAACTAGAAAGAGCCTAAATTCTGCAGAAAGTTGTTCAAAGTACTTTTTTTTTATTTTTTAAAATAAAGGGCGGGGGAGAGTGGGAAAGTATTTGTGGATATATACCTATAACTTTGGTTTGAATTAACCGATTTTAACGAAATTCATGTCATTAGAAAGAGAGTGGATGAATTAATTTACATCTACTATAAAATTATTGCATTTAGTTTTAATTGTCATAGGTAGAGGGTACTATCGAATAGAAAAAATTAAAATTTGTTTTTCTTCAAAATGTTTAATGGAAACACCTATTTATTGTAAAATATAATGGAACTGGATTAAATTCGTGACAAAATGGCGCGACAAAAGTAAGTATAGTATTGACTCACCCTGTATTATAAATTAAATTAAAAAATAAGTCAGTAGGTGCTTTAAATTTTTTTTATAGCAGAAGAATCTTAACGTTTATACCTATTTTGACCATTGTTATTTCATAGTATTTAAAATAGTTTTTTCGAAACTAAGTAGGCTACGACAACGAATTTGACGGGGAGTTCATATTGACAGCAGTCAAAACATTGTTAAGAAGTGTTATATTATAATTCGAATTAAAGATTGCACTTTTTTCAATAGATATTAATATTGGTAATATTAGTAATTAATTATCAGTACTAATAATTGGTGATGAGTATATCAAATGCAGAATTGTATGATATGATTGGAGTTTATTTCGAATGTCACCAAAATGCCGCTATTGCCTCACGTATATATTCTGTAAGATATCCTGACAGGAGACATTATGGCAAAGAAGTATTTGAAAGAAAGGCAGGAAGATTAAGAGAAACTGGTTGTTTTCATCGTCCTTGTTTTAAACGACATAGTAGAGGTATGACCGAAGATAATTCAATCCATGTTCTTGCTTTAATTTAACAAAATCCACATATAAGTAGTCGGCAAATCTCTATAGAATTAAACATACCCAAAACTACTGTTCTAAGGATTTTAAAACATCACAGGTTGGTTTTTCATATTATAAAGTGAACGTTTAGGTCAGAAACTTGGAATTCCCTTTAATTTTTAGATTCAACTGATATTTTAATATTCCGATAAAAACGGCAACACGGCGCTTTTATCCTTTTATCCGTTTCTTAAAAATACTTATGCACGATTTATCTTGTGAAACAATTGTGGATTTTTCAAGATTTTTTGAGTTTTAATAAATATAGTGGTTTCTTTTTCGCCAATATTTGTTGTTCTGTTTTTTAGACCGCATCCTTATCATGTAGTTCTCCACCAAGCTTTACATGAAAGAGATTTTGATGCAAGGCTGGATTACTGCAATTGGGTGTTAGTTCTGCTAGAAGAACAACCGCATATCATGTCAAAGATTTTGTGAACTGACGAGGCTACGTTTAATAGTGTGGGTGGTGTTAGTCTGCATAATATGCATTATTGGGCTGAAAAAAATCTGCACTGGATACATGAGGTGCAGGTTCAAGGTAGATGGAGTATTAATGTTTGGTGTGGTATAGTTGATGGAAAGATCGTAGGTCCATATTTCTTTGATAGAACTTTAAATGGCGAAACATATTTGGATTTACTGGAAAATCAGTTGCCTGTTTCATTGGAAAATATTTCCTTACAAACAAAAAGAGATATGATATTACAACATGACGGGTGTCCTGCGCACTTTTCCAGACGAGTTCGAGATTATTTGTATGCAAGTTATCCAAACAATTGGATTGGAAGGGAAAGTATATTTTCATGGCCAGCTAGATCTCCAGGCATAACATGTCTGGACTTTTATCTGTGGGGAAGATTGAAGGACATAATGTATCAAACTCGACCAACCACGCGAGACGGCATGAAACAGCGCATTATAAACACAATAAATACTATATCAACAGCTGAGATTGAAGCAGCTGTTATGTCTACGCGCGAAAGATTACATCTTTGTGTGGACAACGATGGAAAACAATTTGAACATTTAATTGGACATTAAGTTTTAATGATCGAGATATTTGTATGATCTTTCACATATTTAATTTTAAGTTATAATAAAGGGTGAGTCAATACTATAGTTACTTATGTTTATGCGTTTTTATTCATATCTCGAATTCGACAAAGGGTATCAACATGCGGTTTGCGAAATTTTGTTACGAATTTAATACAGTTCCATTATAATTTGCAATAAATAGGTGTTTCCATTAAAAATTTTTAAGAAAAACAAATTTTAATTTTTTCTATTCGAAAGTACCCTCTACCCATGACAATTAAAACTAAATGCAATTTTTTTATAGTAGATGTAAATTAAATCATCCACACTCTTTTTAATGACACTAATTTCGTTAAAATCGTTAAAATCGGTTGATCCAAACCAAAGTTATAGGTATTTATCCACAAATACTTTCCCACTCTCCCCCACCCTTTATTTGAAAAAATAAAAAAAAATTACTTGAACAACTTTGTGCGGAATTTAGGCCTCTTTCTAGTTTACTTATTTAACACTTGGTGTAATTGGGCATATTTCACAAAAAACTTGTTTTCAAATTTTTCTTCACAGGTTACGCCCCCTAGTGGTTAACCCAGAAAGTTAAAAGTTATTTCCAGCAATTTCTCTTGGCCACTTTTACTAAGGAATTTTTTCTTCTACAACAATTCATTTCCTTTGTTGGGTGTGTTAATCACAAAAGAAGACCAGATATTTAAATTACCACTCAAACCACAACGTATTAATAAAGAAATTATCAAATCATTATATGATAGAGCCCGAAATACCTGCACCAAGGTTATAACAAAAAATGACTCTCCATTGTCATTTATAAACAAAGAATTTCACAAGATTAAAGAAAGGATCCAACAAATCAAACAAATCACCACAAGCAATGTAGAAACACTCACAAAAAGGGATTGAAAGATTTTATTTTATTTGTTTATTTAACATTCCAATATATTTACAATCTGTAATATAATTATTATAAGTAAATTGTCTGACAATATTTAACAATATAAATATTATTAAAAAAAAAATGTCTTAGAAAACTGCCAATTGACAATTTCCTGTTTATTCTTGGCAATGGAATACTGTCACGTATGTCTTAAGGTTTGGTTGGGCTGATGCTTCTAGATCATAGCACACTCCCACCGAGCAGTGCCAGTCCTGCGTTAACGAGTAACACGACGATTGGCGCATCGCCTAGTGCCAGGGTGCCATGTAATATGGAACACAACATCTTTTTTGGTCAGTACTTCATGTTTTTATTGTTATTCCATGTAATGTGTTCGATTCCATAATTAAAAATCGTCTAAAATTGTGCCTTTTTGCACCATTTATGAACAAATAAAACAAACAAAAATATGGCGTCTTATTCTTCTCAAGGAAAGGAAGACTTTTGACTTTAATCACTTTAATGACATAAAGTAACAACGAACATGGAGCAGGAACGAGACTAGCAGTGCCAACAAACGGAAGGGTGCCAAATAAAAACGTGCGTTGACCTTTGCTATCCTTGTTACCAATCTAGGTTTAATTTATCTGTGCTTTTAGATTCTATTGGTTTTCGGCGACTAGTTTATAGTTAACAGGTCGGCTGGGGTCTTTCGTTTGAAGAGTCTGTTCATGTCTGTTCTGTCGGTTCATGTAGTTGGCAGAGTTTGGTTGGCCATTGTCATTTTGAGGTCTCGTGTATTCGTCTTGTTTGGAACGTACCATGGAGCATTCGTTATCCTTCGAAGGACTTTCTATTGGAATCTTTTAAGAATGTCGATAATGGATCGCTGCTCCCCATAGCTGAATTTCATAGCTCTAAACGGGTTTTAAGATAACTTTATATGTTAAAAAAATTCAGATCACTTTATAGTTGGAATACAAATGAAACAGCTTATTCCAGTGCTTAGAAACCAGCGGAAGAAAAAGTATAAAGCAACTAAACCTGTGAGACTACTGACAGAAGAGGAACAAAATAAATATGAAAGAATAGTCAGTAGAGGATTAGATAATATTGCAGAAAGTGGGGATATTGAACAAACATGGATGCAAATAAAAGTATGTATGACCAAAGCAGCTCAGGCCAGTAATAGAAATATAAAACACGAATACAAAGAATGGTTCGACGATGAATGTAAAATAGAACTAGATGAACGAAATAAATTAAGAATGAAAATGATGCAAGAAAAAACAACAGAGATAGAGAGAAAATACAATGAACAAAGGAAAAGAGCCAAAAGAATAATAAGATCTAAGAAAAGAAAACACAATCAAGATAAATTAAAATGTATAGAACAGAGCTATAAAAATAGAGAAATTAGAAACTTATATCAAGGGGTGAAAAATGAGAAAAAGGGGTACCAAGGAAAACCTGTACACTACAAAAACAAAAATAGAAGAAATTTAGTAAGTGACGAAGAAATATTGAGCAGATGGAAAGAATACTTTGAAGAACTTTTAAATGAAGAGGAAGGAACTTTTATAACAACAGAATATGAAGAGGAAGAAGAAGTGAAGAAAAATGTCGATCAAGAACGAATAGAGGAAAGACCGCCTAACGAAAAAGAAATAAAAGAAATAATAGAGAAACTAAAGAATAATAAGAGCCCAGGAAGAGATGAAGTAACAGCTGAAATGTTTAAATATGGAGGACCAGTACTAATTAAGCATTTGGAAAAGTTGCTAAAAGACATATGGGAACAAGAAAAATTAGCGAAGGAATGGACCGAAGCGACACTGTGCCCTTTTCACAAAAAAGGCGACAAAAGTTTATGCCACAATTACAGGGGAATAGCCCTACTAAATGTTGCATATAAAATACTTGCAGTATATATAAAAGATAAGCTATCTCAAAATATAGATAATGACATAGGGGAATATCAATGTGGATTCAGAAGAGGGCGCAGCACAGTGGATCAAATTTTCCTACTGCGCGAAATACAAGCAGAAAGCTACGAATATGGGAAACCTACAATGGCCCTATTCATCGACTTTAAACAAGCGTTCGATAGGATAAAGCGCAAAGAAATATACAAAGCACTACGTGAAATGTGAATTAGTGAAAAACTGATAAGAATGGTAAAAGTGACACTCCGAAAAACAGAGAATAGGGTTAAAATAAATGGCGAAGAAACAGATAAGTTTGAGGTCAGTGAGGGGGTGCGACAAGGAGACCCACTGTCATCGCTGTTGTTCAGTATCGTCCTCGAAGTTACCATCAGAGAAGCTTTAATCAACAGGTCAGGACTTATATATCAAAGAAAACACCAATGCTTAGCATTCGCTGACGACATTGTACTGATAGCCAGAAGTAAGCAAGAATTAAAAGAAATAATAAAAAGATTAGAAATGAATGAAATTTTTGCACTAAATAATTTATTAAGAAGCAAAAACATATCTAGAAGGGCTAAGATAAGAATATATAAGACAGTAATAAGACCTATTGTATTATATGCCAGTGAAACATGGACAATGAACAAATCCGAGCAAGTCTTGCTGCAAGTCTGGGAAAGAAAAGTCCTCAGGAAAATATTTGGAGGTAAATTATGGAATGGTATATGGATAAAAAGACCAAATATGGAATTAGAGGAGATGTATGGAGAGCCGAATATCGTAGGGGTCATAAAGTCACACAGACTGAGATGGTTGGGACACATCCAAAGGATGGAAAACACGAGACTGCCAAAAAGAATGCTAATGGGAGGAATAGGAGGGAAAAGGAAGAAAGGCAGACCGAAAACCAGGTGGAAGAAGGATGTTGAAAAAAACATAGAAAAACTTAAAATACCAAACTGGAAAAATAAAGCAACAAACAGAAACGAATGGAAAAGAATAGTAACCCAAGCCATGGGCCTTCTAGGCCTGGAGAGCTAAATTATATATTATATGTTAAAATTTTGGCGTTAAAAACAGAATTTGATATTCCAAGGGTAAAAACAACCCCACTCAGATTTCTTTTCAACAAAAAGAAAGCTATTGCCTACAAGATCGAGGCCAAGTAGGTCAACCACCAATTTTGAACGGCATAACCTACAAACAACAACCTGTTGGTTATACATTTTCCCGTATTTTTTTTTAAATAATCCTTTTTTGAAAACGATTTCCGGAGTGGAAATATAAACGTCAAACATTATTTAAAAATACAATCAATGGCGGCTTAGCCATATATAAACAGAATATTTACACATATACACATTTTTCAATTTCTTGTCATAAAGTAAATTTATGAATAAATTAAGTATCTTATTATGATATTCCGCAGCAGAAAGTGTGTCAATATTTGTGATATTAACTTTTCTCAGTTGTGTACTATTCTCACTGTAGAAAATTTGGTAATTATTTAGGCGATGCATAAAAACTCATTCACCCTGTTTGCGTATATTGAAATAATTTTCATTAATAACTGCTATGTTGAATATCATTTTTTCCTAATTTTGCCAAAAATATTTATACAAAATATACCCCTAACTAAACTTTACATTGACAATTTCAAACCATAACATTCATATCATTCAGCCTAGTGCCTAGGCAGGCTACTACAGAGTGTAAATTAATGTAATTCCATGGCCTATCTCGATTACGTTTTTCTTTTCGATGGCTCTATATAATTAAATAGACTACATAATTAAAATTCACAGGAAATTTCCAATAAAACATTTGTGTTTCCCTCCCTTAGCATTCATAAACTTCGTTAAAAAATTGGACATTTAGTCGATAATGATTATCTTTACTAGCGTCTTCGTAATTGACATTAAATTGAAACGGTCGTCATTATTAAAGGAAAATTATTACCTTCCAATGAAGAGGAATATGAGAGAGAATAAATTGTATTAATTGTTACAAGATGCCACTTTTAAATGGATAGCAATTATTGTGTTATTGCAGAAGACGAGGGAGATATCCAAGAAGGTGAATGGTGAAGGTCACACGTCACACGTATTGATTAATTTAAATATTATTGAAGGAGAATATTTTAGTAAGGAATATTTCAGAACTATCTTTATATTTATTAATCAGTCAAGAACGTTAATCTTTGGATAAAAGCCTCCCGGTATTTTACAATTTGAATTAATCTTGGTTAGAACGTAAGATAAGACTCTATATTTTACAAATTCCTCTACAAGAACAACAAATTACAAATTAAATAGGACATACCGTACAATCCGAATTTAACATAAAAAAGGACTAAAACAAGGCTGTTATCTGTCACCAACGTTGTTCAAAATATACTTAAAAAGAGCACTAGCTACTTGGAAACAGAACATGTAGATAGATAGATTTAATAAGGTAGCATTTGGTCTATTCCACTGCGACCTTTTCAGATCTATTGTGATCTTCTAATCCTAGATTACATTCGCTAGCCTCGCCCTTTTTAAAAGGTCTTATAGCTTCAATACTGAACCTTCCATATAGCTCTTTGCCCATGGCTGTTCTTCACCTAATATAAAGAACCGCACATTTGCCGGGCTATCACAATAACACTAAATGTGCTCTTCTGTTTATCATCTCCCAATCTCATCAGCTTCAACTACCTATTCAGCTTACAGTGCACTGTTAACAGATCTACTATGGCTTTGTTCGTCCACCCTTACAGAGATTTGTGTGCTACCCACTTTCTTGTAGCTGTTGTTGTTCCTAAGGATCACCACTAAGTTTTTTAACAACGTCTCATGATATTTTGCTACTATTAGTCATGTCTATTTCTTACAGGGTTTTGATCCTCTTTGCCTTTCTAGATTGACTTAGCTATTGAAGTCAAAACATATGCATACCTTTAGATAACGATACAACGAGATATACACTGTTATTTGCAGATAATTAATTTATCGAATGTTGCATTGGTTATAGCCCCATACAGTGTGATGGCTATTGAAATCGCTTGTGTATATTGATAAATGTGTGAGTAAAAAGTACATTTGGTAGCCATATTGCATTTGGTGCTTTGTATATATTAACTATTGTGATTTTGTCTGTTACGGTTGCAGGTTACATTATGAAGAGTTTTTGAGATGGATATCAGTATATTAACCACATACAGTATATATGTGGTTAATTAAGTAAACCAATCTATATCCTGGAATTTGTCCTAGGTTGTTCAGTTGGAAGTCGTCAGCAGTGTATGTTTCCTGATCTGTAGCTATGTTGTTCACTGAAAGAAGCTCCTGTTTCGGCTCATGTCTTCATTGTTTATTTGACATACTCGTATTATTGGTCCAATTATCAGATGGTTCTAAAAAGAACCGTTTTTTATTTGTTGCATGATTGTTTGCAATGTTTTTACCAGGAGGTCTGACGGTTCGAGGTTGCTGCTCATTTAGTTTACCCATGGTGCATTACTAGGACGCGAGACAACTTTACATCCCCACCCACAGTTTGGTGGTAGGGTACTTGTCGACCTGGTTTTCTTCAAACTTTCACTCTTCTTAAATTAGATAAGAAACAACACCTAGCCTCATATGTGTATAACTCAGACCTCCGTCTTCGCTCCAATGCATATGCTATTGAAGCCATCTATAAGGCAGGCAAACTAGGATCACTACTTTTCTTGATCGTTGCAACAGGTCTACTGTCAAAGAAAATTACCATAATTGTATGTTTCGCAGACAGTTCTGAGATAGCTCTCACTCTTCTTGAATTGAGTTATAGACAAAACCAGACCTCCATTCTTATATGCTTTTAATTAGGCCTTAGAGATAAAAATAGGTCTTCATCCTTGCTATAGTTCATATGCTTTTGCGCCTACCCACAAGTCGGCATCCTAAGATCACTACTTTTCTTGATCTTCACAATACATCTACTGGAAAAGTAGAACATCATAATTGTATATTGTACAGACTGTGTGGGAAAGCTCTGTGAACTCTACTGCATAGGACTTCATGTAGAACAGACTACTTGGGAAAGCTCTCATCTCTAATATTGTGCCGAATGTATCGACTGAGAATATAAAATAGGGACAGCAATCATGTCAGTACTGTAGATTTTTTTATTTAAGATTACACACACTTGCTAGGTATAACACCATCGTTCCGATAGGATGCATGGCACAGGGGAAAAATTGTTGCCTACTCGATGTTCCAAAAATGTAGCTAACTCTAAGGGATTATAATCTTTATACAGTATGAGTGGATTGCAGTACTTGACATCTTTTCTTTCGAACTCGGGGATTGAACAAGGAGACAAAAAGAGATTGCCTAGAGAACAACGCAAAAATGAGTAAAATGACTCTACAAATCTAAGTATATACGGAACTAACATAGGCGGTCCCAGTCAAGGACAATCCGTGTCCTACAGATCAAGGAAGTACCTTCGTCAGAACTTCAATTGCTATAAGATTTGATTTAGCCTTAATATAAGAGTCCTAAATATAACCAGTTTATTGGTTGTTGGCAGATTTCCTATATATAGCAGATGTACAGCTGATTCCTAAAAAAAACTGATACGACTCTTAGAGCGTATTTTGTAGAAAATTGGGCAGTGTATTTTGAAAGATAAACACTTATTATTTACGTACTGTCACTGTCACTACCAAATCTTGAAATTTGTCAGATAACTTATTCTGTTCAACCCCAAAAAATGGCTCCATATGCTAGCAAAGGACTAAAAGCAAGAATTTTAACGAAATTAGAAAATGGTTGGTCACTATCTGCCGTAGCGAACCATTTTAACGTAAGCAGAACAACAGTTTTTAATATTAGTAAAAGATACTAAAAAGTATAAGAAACTCACGAAAGAAAGCAAGGTTTTGGAAGACCAAAAATATCTACCTCTCATGAAGATCGTAGGCTTTTGGGGAGATTAGAAGAGAATCCTTTTGAAGGTGCGTAAACTACAAGAATTATGTCACAGTTTCCGGGAAGAAACAACAACTTGGCATAGAATTAAAGCATCGCGTCTTAGATACCGAAATGCAGCAAAAAAACAAGCTCTTACATCACAACAGAGGCAATCAAGACTTCTATTTGCTTTCAATCTTCTAAAAAGGGCAAAATTGGGGTGTATGGACCAGATAATAATAGATTTGATCCTCTATATGTTGATAGATATCGAGCAGCTGGTCATTTTAGCGCCAATGTATGGGGATGGATTTCATCTAGAAGAATGGGAATGGTATGACTTCCTGTAGACGCTCTGTAGACGGTAGAAAATAAAAAAAAGCTACAATAATAATATACGCCTACAAGGCAAAACAATATGAAAATGTATCCTTCCCAGCTGAAGTACGCAACAAAAAGTAGGCCAGTAGGTAGGCGGTACTACAAACTAGCGTAAAGCTTTATACTACGTTTTCTGTATTTTTAAAATTTAAATAATAGTCTTGAAATTCATCATCATCATCATTGGCTTTTACAACTCTTCGTGAGTTTTTGCCGTTTACTATTGCCTTCCATTAATTCCGATCCTGTGCTATTATTTCCCATGGCCTTACTTCCATCTTCTCCAGGTCTTCCCTGACTGTGTCTTTCCACCTTTTTCTAGGCCTTCCTGGCGATCTTCTACCATCTGGTCTTTCCCAAAACACATTTCTAATCAGTCTGCCGTCATCACTCCGTACCACGTGGCCTGCCCATCTTAATCTATTGGCTTTTATGTATCTTACGATGTTTCCTTTCCCGAAGAGAGTCTCTATTTCATTGTTGTATCTGCTCCTCCATTCATTTGTCACGCTGTCCCTGCAAGGACCATATATAATTCGCAGGATTTTTCGTTCCCATACTAATAGCTTATTGATTTCTTTCTTTCTCAATGTCCATGTTTCACTTCCATATGTCACTGCTGGTCGTATTATGGTTTTGTACATTTGGATTTTGGCACGCCTTGAGAGAAGCTTTGACCTCATTAGATGTTGAATGGCAAAGAATGATTTATTCCCCGCCAGTATTCGTATTTCAACCTCCCGTTCTCCTGTGTTTTCACTGGTAATTGTTGCTCCTAGGTATTTGAATTCTTTCACCACCTCAAAATTATGATCGTTTATGGTAATGTTTTGTCTTATTCGCTGTCGTTCCTTTTTTGATACGACCGTGTATTTAGTTTTTTCTTCGTTTATTTTCAGGCCTACGCTTAGTGTTGCTTCTTCAAAGTTCGATACTATATCGTTAACTTCCAGTGTTGTCTGTGCTACTGCATCTACTTCATCTGCAAATTCGGGAATAATCTTTGCTCCTCTGGCAGTTATGTCTGGTTTGACTCTGGTATAGATTTTTCGCATTGCATATTCCAATGCTAGGTTAAATAGTAATGGGGACAGCGGGTCTCCCTGTCTGAGTCCCGTGCTTATGCCGAAAGCCTTTGAAGTTTTACCTCCTATTCTAATTTGTGCAAAGGAATTGTTGACACACATTCGCGCAATCATGGTCAGCTTCTTTGGTACGCCTAACTCCATCATTGCACTCCACAGTTTTAAGCGATCTATGGAATCATATGCTTGTTTGAAATCTATGAAGATCTGGTGTACTTCTTTATTATATTCCCAATACTTTTCTAGCATTTATTTGATAGTAAATATTTGGTCGATTGTTGATCTTCCAGGCCTAAAGCCGCATTGGTAATCGCCAATAATTTCCTTTGCAGTAATCGTTTTAGTACAACTGAAGCTAATATCTTATATGTAGTACCGATTAGTGAGATTCCCCTGTAGTTGCCACATGTATCCTTTCTGCCTTTTTTATGTATTGGCACGATAATACAGCCACTCCATTCTTTTGGCATTATTTCTTGTTCCCAGGCTTCTTTCATTAATTGGTGTATTTTAGTTCTAAATTCATGCCCTCCTTTTTTAATCAGTTCTGCATCAATATTGTCTAGTCCCGGGGATTTGTCATTTTTTAGGGTTTCTATCGCCGTGATAATTTCTTCCAGGCTTGGCGGGGGTACTTCTATCTCCGCCATTTGGTACTCACAATTTGCTTTATTTCCATCCGCGTCTACCTGGACATTTATAAGACTTTTAAAGTATTCAGCCCATCTTTCGATTATTTTATTTTCAGCTGTAATCATTTGCTCATTTTTATCTCTCACAAAGTTCGGTGTTCTTATATATACATATATCTTGAAATTCGATAGAATAAAACATGACGGACTGATGAAAATATTAAATTCAATTGGTCTAGACAGCAGAGAGCGCCGTATAGTAAACAATATCTATTACGAACAAACTGCAGCTGTTAGAGTTGGGGATCAGTTAACAGACGACATAAAGATAAAAAGAGGTGTGCGACAGGGATGTATATTGTCCTCATTATTGTTCAATCGACGGAAATTAAGATAAGGATCGAGAAGGCAAGATCAGCTTTCGTCAAAATGAAAAAAATCTTTTACAGCCACGATATAAAATTGGAAATAAAGGTTCGTTTACTAAAATGCTACGTATTCTCCGTTCTTTTATATGGCGTGGAGTCATGGACCTTAACTGAAGCATCACTGAAGAGACTCGAAGCATTTGAGATGTGGTGCTATAGACGCATATTGAGGATTTCCTGGATAGACAGAGTTACCAACGAAGAAATACTACATAGAATGGGTAAAGAGCGCGAACTAGTCGTAACCATAAAACGTCGCAAACTAGAATACCTAGGCCATATAATGCGCAATGAACAACGATATGACCTACTTCGGACCATATTTCTAGGTAAAGTGCATGGGAAAAGAGGTCCAGGACGAAGAAGAATATCCTGGCTGCATAACCTGCGAAAATGGTTTAACTTAACCGCTACCGGACATTTCAGGGCAGCAGTCAACAAAGTCAGAATAGCCATTAGTGTCCAACATCCGTAACGGATAGGCACCATAAGAAGAAGAAGTTTTGAAATTGAGTAAAGCAATTTTATTATTTTTTTTTCTAGATTTTAATAAAATTGGAAAAGTTTACGTGTTGTATAACGGAGCCACCGTGTCACGTAAATCGACTCTTCCAAGTGTTTACTGTGACAGCGAACCGCGAACCGTTATTATATTTCATGGTGCTACTTCCGTTACGCTCGCCTCAGCATTTTATGTACTATAAAGGCAAAGTAATACAACGCCTGTATAGCTTCGCTTCAACGAATTTACTAAAAAAGTTATTCCTTTATTCAACCCTTAGTTCTTTTACTTTCCTTCAGTACAATATTTTGTATCTATTTTTCTGACTAATATAAAATGTTATACCTATGTCTTTCAATTAAAAATTTCTTAGATAATGCACGAGCGAATGTATTTTCAACGAATTCACGACCTTTTATGTAACCTCCTTTTCGTTTAATAACACGAAGTTTATTAGTTTTAACGCTTCCATTAATCTGTGTTTATGTAATAAATTAACTGCCCTCTTTTTCGCTGGAAACACATAAATCATCTTAAACATTTCTTCCCTATAAATTTTAACCCGCAATTGGGGTTGACTAGACTAATAATGTACATTTTTCACAATTTTAAGTAAGTATAAATCGAGGTGAAATAACATAAAACAAAAGTAATAGTATATTTTCAGACACGATAGAAATTTAATATATAAATTTTGCATATATGTCGTCACAGAAATCCAAGGACTCTATGGAGAAGAAAACAACTTTAAGGCAAATAGGATAAGATGGGCAGGACATGTACTGAGATCGAATAATAAAATACAACTTTCTAGGATAGGCCCGATGGCACAAGGTCATTTGGTCGCCCAAGAAAAATATGGAAAGATGCAGTAACGAGTGATATACGTAAGATGGGGGTACAATAATGGGGAATTGCTGCACAAGACCGACAAGACTGGGGAAAAGACTAAACGCGACCAAGACTAACTTAAGGCTTATCCTCGAAAATCCTAACAGTAAAATTCAGTGCGATATCTATTTCAAAAATATCTTTCTTTACAAAAGCAAAATTTATTCACGAAGAATAGTCTAAACGTCATCTTGTACTAAAGTTGGGCTTTTTACCTACTTACAACCGGACACCCACCCCCTGTAGTGAAAAATCTTGGGTCTATACAATAAAGCGAGCGGGAGGTCTTCTATTCAGTGCGGTTATGGTGTAATTAGAATAATAGGAGTATATCAGAGTAATATTATTTATTAAATAATTAATTCACAACTTAGCAAAGGTACATACAGGTATGTATAACAAGATATTTTGAGGTCACAGTATTGCCGAATTCATTTTTTTATGTCTTATATTTTCTTTTGTTTTTTTGTTACTTTTTTACTGACAAATTGGCTTTTAACGTAGAATTACAGTTTGATGATAAATATTCTGAAATGGAAAATGTTGAGATTGGCGAATAAAAACATTCATGAAATTAAAATGAAAGTATTTACGTCTATTAATAGTGCGATTTATAAAATTAGTAATTGAAGCCCAAATCGCGGGAGGAACATGTGCATCAGTTTTCAAATATTTATTATTTACTATATAATTTCTAAATTGAACCACTTTCACTTCTTTAGGTAATAATGTATCTGTTTTGACAACTAAATAAGTAATTAGACAAAATAATGAGTATTATTTTGAAATTATTAATTTCAAAACAGGAGTTAAAAGAATTAGAAGGAGGTAGTCCGGGCCCAGTTGAACGGTCAAACTTATTCCAGTGGAATAAGTAGGAAGTGCCAAAACTAAATCATCTACACATCTTTTAATAAAAAAAGTGCAATTGTTGATACAATCACTGATAACATCATCCATGACATAGCTACTTAGAATGGGTGAAAGACTAGATCCCATAATTTAAACAAAAGGTCAGAAATTCAAAATCTAAGCAAAATTTATAATTATATTATTTCCATGTAGTTTATATATGAAACCAGTAAAATATCACATTTTGATTTAATTTTCCAAGTATTTGTTACATTTTTTCAGGCATCTATCAATGGTGAATAAATCTTCTTCTTTTCTGTTACTAAACAAAAAAGAATTTTTATACAAAATTTTATTTTTGGCAATATAATTGTCAAAAATAAAAATTTTAAGTTGGTATTTATGACATTGAGGCTTAATTGTATTCAAATTTATTTATAAATTCAATTGTTTTTATGTTAAGAAACTTTTTCAAAATTATATTAAATTTTCAGAGAAGCATTTATTAGATTATAGCATTTTTGTATTAATATTTTTTGAAATATGTTAGCAGCATTTTTATATACTAAACTAATTTTATTTGGTGAGTTAACAAAAAATTTTTCTTTCTAGTTCAACTTTGTAAGATATTTTGTATTTTTTAGCAGCTCTTGATAATAATTGTAAACACAATTGAAAGCTCGAGTAAAAAATAGTTAACAAATAGCCCCTTTTTTTGACTCCAACCCATCCAAAACAGTTTTATATTTTTTCCAAAGAGTCACAAGTACTTCTTTTTCTTACTCTTATACATACATATATATATATATATATATATATATATATATATATATATATATATATATATATATATATATATATATATATATATATATAATATATTATATACACGATATTGAAGGAAGTTCCAACATAGACAATCAACAAAATCTACATCGTCAACTACACAGTGAAAACCCAACAATAATAGAAGTGTCAAATGCCGCCTTAAAAATCAAGAGCCCCAGGAATCGATTAAATCTGTTGGGAAATGTATAAAAAAGGTGGTGATCAACTTTTTGCAGTAATCCATAAACTAATAGTACTTATATGGCAGAATGAATTGGTACCAGAAGAGTGGCTAAAAGAAATAATAGGCGTTGCATAAAAAGGGCGATCAACTGGATTGTAAGAACTATAGAGGCATTACTCTGTTAGCATCTGCGTATAAAATCTTCGGCAATGTATTGTTTGAAAGACTTAAACATTTTACAAAGAATATTGTTAGTCAATATCAATGCGGATTTACTGCTGCAAAATCAACTATACATCAAATTCAAGCACATGGGCAGATTCTAGAAAAGTCACTAGAATATAACAGATACATACTATCTCTTCGGATCACTTCTTAGTTTGCAGTTTGCGAAGCAACAAATTGACTTTTCAACTTTCAAAAATCGGCATTTTGAAGCTTTGTCAATATTCTAAAAAATAAAATTTTGTAATTTTATGTCAATTATTTAGCTTTCTAATGGAGTGCAAAAAATAGAAAAAATCGCGTTTTTTTGCATTAAATTGTTAATCATTAAAAAACGGCTCCGAACTTTAGGCAGGAAACAGATAGGTTTTCTTCTTATAGGTCTACAATAACTAAAAAAGTTGTCAGCTACCTGGATTATTGAGTGTCACGAGAAAATCCTTATTACCCTGGACTAATATGACTGGACAAGCAAGTGACGAAACAAACTTCATATATTATGTAAACTTTACTAACAAAAACGTTTAAAATAAATATTCCAATAACTATAAATAATCAAATTCCATATTCAAATACTGCAAAATATTTGGGTATTACTCTTTAATAAGCCCTAATAATGTTATTCAACAATATTTATGAGAGAGTGTATATTTCTTACCTACCTGTCGGCGAGAATCCAGAAGCTATCGACAAAGACAGCCTGTACTGACCGAGAGAGAGCAACATTTAGCAGAACCTTGAGATTTTTTAAAAAGTTTATATCAAATAACTGCGTTGTGTTACACTTTATGTTAAAAATAAAAATAGATTCGGAAAGTGGGTCAAATTTTGTAGTGCCCTATTTCAAAAAAAAAATTTTACGTTTATTTTAACCAAAAATATTTGAAAAAAAAATATTGTTTAAACAATTTATTAATTTACAACCAAATAGTGCACTAGAACTTTTTAAGACCTTTCATATAAAAAAAGAATCATCTCAATATCTGCCATAGTTTTTGCGTTATTTGATATAAACTTTTACATTGGAATTTAGCTATGCCCAGAATCGCGAGGAACGGCCTTAAAGTTAGAGCGAAGAAACAAGAAGAAGTTATTTGTTGACTTTTTCTATTGGTTTCTCTTAGAATAATATCTCATATTTCAGGTGTAACTAGGCGTAAATGTTTTGCTGAAGTTCACTGCACCAGAAGTTAAATATTAGGCCAAACAATAAGCATTTTTTTCATATAGTTCCATATTTGCTAGTCCACGACAAATGTGTCAAAATTTAGATATAGGTAACGGGATTTAGCTTGGTAAATCCAAAGTCATTTGTCTGTCGGAAAATAATCTTAAAATAATAAAACCATTTAAATATTATGTAGGTACGGATGTACTTTTTATTAAATCTACGTACATAGAAAATTTCAGTAACATAAAGGTTGAACTGGACAAATAATAAAAACATTGTTTGTTCCGTTTTTCTCGATGATTGAACAGCTTTGATTAGCGTTAACATAATGAAACACCGCAAGCTCATAAAAATATGTAATTCGGTCAAATAATAATTTGTCCCCAAGCAATATGTCTGACAACGCTAATCACAAGTTTATTAGATCTATAAACGAGTTCAGTATATTTACTCTGGTCGGAAAATACTTACACATTATTACTATATATTAGAGATATATTACTGACATATAATTTGATGTTACAGATTACAGCTAATATATTAACATTGTGGTTTGTAATAAATCACAATAACTACCAAACAATATGTAATCGGATATAAATTCTATATTTGAAACAACATTGTTGCAAATAGGCAAACAAAAGATGCAATGGGTTATGTAACTGTTTCCTCGTTGCATGTTTAAGTTCAGTATTATTTTGTATGGCATTAAACCGGAATTGATTGTAATGAGAATTACATTTTACGATTTCCAATCCGAAAATCGTTTTTGAAAAAATTTTTAAATCAAAAATTATTAATGATCTTAACCTCTTGTCTTGAGTAAAATTCTGAAAGATGTTGTGCCCTGGAATTAATATCAAATTCTGATCTAACTGAGCTTATTTATATAATTATAGATTATATTATGTCTCTGGTCTGCTATTAACTAGTTAATGCAAGTTCGATTTCACCGATACAAGAGAGCAGTTCTGTGTGTATTGTGACACTTGCTACTGAGGCGCTCTAATGAGTCCTAAATACTACGAAATACGTATAAGCGAATTGCAAAAGCACTATACGTGAAATAAAATCTAAAATGTCTTTTCTGATCATAAAAAGTTCATCAAAATTTAAAAGCCAGGGCAGGAAGTTTTCAACACACCTAACAAATATCAGTTTGTCGGATATTTTGTTTGTATTACATAGTCACCATCATCACTCTGTTTGTCTATATTTATTTGCAGATTTGACTTCCTATCTTGGGTCATAATAACATAAAAGTTTTTTTTAGTCTTTCTCTTCGACTCCTTTCAGGAACTTTCAACTCAGTTATTCTTCGTATTGGGTGGTTATTATTTTTTATGTTAAACATAGGCTAATCATATTAACTTTGGTTCTTTTTTCTTTCTTGCTGCTCAACATTCAATGCCATATCTTCTCCTCAGACAATACCACTTGCCTCCTTCCATGCATGCCTTTTTCCATTACTCAGAAATATCGATCGTTAGTTTACCATCCAAATTTATCAACTTAATAATAATTAAATATTTATATAAACATTAGTAAGAATAAGGAGGGGCATATACTCAATACAAAAGAAGAAGTATTGAAAAGGTGGGTAGAACACTATAAAGAACTGCTTACTATCGAAGTAGAAGATCCAAATCAACCACCCCCAGGAGCAAACAACAATACACCATTGGAGCCTCCATCAATTCAGGAAGTACGGGATGCAATAAAACACCTAAAAAATAATAAATCTCCAGGAAGTGATGGTATACCCGCGGAACTTATTAAATGTGGAGGTGCTACTCTGACTAATCATATATATAAAATCATACTGAGAGCCTGGAATGAGGAACAAATCCCAGAAGAGTGGTGTATTGGGATCGTTTGCCCGCTACACAAAAAGAATGTTGAATTAGAATGTAGAAACTATAGGGGAATAACCCTCCTTAATACAGCATACAAAATATTTTCGAGTATTTTATATGGTCGCCTGAGTGAATATTCAGAGGAGCTTCTTGGCGAATATCAAAGTGGTTTTAGGCCTGGTCGATCAACAACAGACCAGATCTTTGTGCTAAGGCAAATACTGGAAAAACCCAATGAATTTAATATCGACACATACCATCTTTTCGTAGATTTTAAATCGGCCTATGATAGTGTCCTAAGAAATAAATTGTATGAAGCCATGGATGAATTCCACATCCCCGATAAACTGATAAGATTGGTTAAGGCTACAATGCGTAAAGTTGTTTGCAAAGTCCAAATACAGGGCGAACAATCACAGGCATTTGAAACGCATGTTGGGCTGCGACAGGGAGATGCGCTGGCGTGTCTCCTTTTCAACTTAGCTTTGGAAAAGGCGGTCAGGGATGCCCAAATAGACAGCAGAGGAAACATTTTTAATAAATCATCCCAAATTTTGGCATATGCAGATGATGTTGATCTAGTTGCCCGCACAACACGCAAGCTAGAAGAAATGTATACCACCTTGTCACACGCCTCAAAAAATATGGGCCTGCAAGTAAATGAAAATAAAACTAAGATAATGGCATCAACACCCAACAATAGAGCCAGAAACATCGGCCACCAACTCACGGTTGATAATTCTACCTTTGAAGTGGTGGACAAATTCACATACTTAGGCTCCCTGATCACCAAGGAGAACGTCATGACGGAAGAAATCAAGCGAAGAATAATCCTAGCAAACAAATGCTATTTTGGACTGAGTAGACATATGAGAAGCAAAAACTTAACCCAAAAAACAAAAATAACCATATACAAAACCCTTATACAACCAGTGTTGACATATGGGTCAGAGGCATGGACCATTTCCAAGGCAGATGAAAATCTCCTGCTTATATTTGAACGAAGGATCCTGAGAAGAATATTTGGTGGCATCTGTGAAAATGGTGTTTGGAGAAGGAGGTACAACTACGAGATATATCACAGATATAAACATATATTTGGAGGTAAAGACGTAGTATCCTTAATAAAAATAGGAAGACTAAGATGGGCAGGACATCTGGCAAGATCACAGCAGAACAACCCTCCTAGAAGAATCCTTATGTCACAACCTATGGGAAGTAGAAAAAGGGGTAGACCAAAACTCAGATGGAGGGATGGTGTAGATGAGGATGGTAGACAAATAGGCGCAGCAAACTGGCAACAGTTGGCAATGGATAGAACTGACTGGCGTAATAGACTTGGGAAGGTCGAGGCTCTTTTATAGGGCTGTAGCACCAATGATGATGATGATGATTTATATAAACATTATAAACACTATGTTTGTGTGCTTAAATACTTGTCTTCACTGTTTCAGTCTTTGTTTTACTTTACTTTTAGCATTTCCTACTAATCTAGTAGGAAATATCCAATATCCAATTTCCAAGAGAAATTTATCTATCTCTTCCACATTTTTCCTTCTTTTTAATGTGTCCTACCCAATTTTGAGCGTAGGCAACTCCTCTGCATATATCTGTATATCATTTACCATTTTCTTGAACTTGTCCGTTTTCGTCTCGCATCTTAAGAATGCATTTCGCATCAAGCGATCGAGACAGAAGACCGAGACACCAAGTAAACTGTTGCTCCTTAAAATGAGTACGCGTACTTGAGAATTAAATAGTGGTGAGTTCTTAGCCTTGAAGCATTTGAAATGTGGTCATTGAGAAGAATGATGCGCATACCTTGGGTGGATAGAGTTCGAAACGATGACGTCCTTAAGAGAGCCGGCGTGGAAAGAGAACTCTTTGAATTAATTAAAAAACGCAAGATTGGTTACCTTGGGCACATATTGAGAGGAGCAAAATATGAAATACCACAGTTAATCCTACAAGGGAAGATCGAAGGTAGGAGAGGAGCCGGTCGCAAACAATTATCCTGGTTAAGGAATATTAAAGAATGGACAGGAATGCACAATACAGGCGAGCTGTGTCACGCCGCCAAGAACAGAATTCTAGTAATGAGATAGTCGCCTACGCACTTTGGTGTATGGCATGTTAAGAAGAGAAGAAGAGTTCTTAGCCACTAACTCCATTAGCAATTATTCTTCCTTGCCATTCAATTTTATTTCGGTATTATTTTTAATAAGAAACCATGTGCAAATCAGTGCTAAAACAGAAATGTCGCGCCGCGATAGATTTCACTACTGCTCCTGAAAGAGACTGACGAGACACATATAGGCAACAGTCGTTTCTTGCTTGTCTCTGTCTCGAGTTGGAGAACGACCTCAATATAACAGCATTGAGAGCAGACTTCAAAAGGCCACAATCCGCCTGTCTCGATCACTTGTTGCGTAATTGTACCTTTACTGGAATAATTAACATCCAACTTTTTTATTCACGACCAATCTCACCGCAAAAATCTCAAAATCAAAAATCCGCAAAATCAATGTCATTCGCATGTCCCGTTTTTAGTTCCAGTTATTAACATCCCTGAGTAAAAATAGAAGACATGTTTAGCGATAAACTTACCCTCGGTACACTTATAGATCTCCATTTTGAAAATACATTCAGTTTCCATTTGTGGGGGATCTCCAACACAAATTGAATCTTTAGTTTTATCCCTGTTTTCTGTCCTTCTTTAGGCTCGTCTTAATAAAGGGACTAAATAAAGATCGCTATGCAAGACTGGGTAAATCAATTTTCGACGCTTTGCATAAAATATCCGCTTTGTTAATCTAGCAAAAATTATTTTGTCCTTGCTAACCGAGAGAAACGTCAAGATAGGAAATTGTTCAATTTAAAAATGTGTACAGAAGAATAACCCGAAAAAAGCGGCCAGGAAGGTCTTTCAATTTATATAAAAACAGTTTATAAAAATTTAACAAAACTTCAATATACGTTTTTTGTCTATAAGATAAAAAGTAATATTTCTTTCTTGGTACTTGATTTTCGATGGCTATGTGGATTTTTATTTAGTTTTGCAATTGCCAATAATGGAGAAACATCATTTACATGGCGAAACGCAGTGGCGTGCTAGAGGTCCTCCACACGAACAGAAGTGTCATTAATCGATTGTAGTCAAGGTGTCAAGAAACTTGTGATGTTGATGAACGTCATACAGGCCGTACAAGAATAACCAACCAGATGGAAAACCGTTTTATTAGGTTGCAGGCTTTGCGAGATCGCACTGTAACTGAATTACAATTAAAAATAATACTACACGAAGTAGAGTTAAATGCTCGAAGACCTATGAGAGTGCCTGTGTTATCCAGAGGAAATCGCGCTCAACGACTTCAGTGAGCACAAAGATAAAAGACGGACAAGAATTTGGTGATGAACTGGCAATGCTGAACGATTGATCACAGTGCAGGAAGTTCATAGACAACAACGCGGCAGTATAATGAGTATGGGGTGACATCATTATTGGTGGAAAAACCAATCTTGTTTGTCTGGTACGGATTCTACTGCCATTTCTACTACCAAAAATTCTTCAAAACTTCGTCTCTGAATGCATTTCTAGAGAACAAATATTAAACGTACGATAGATCATTGAAAAATCAAGAGAAATCAATATGACATTATATACTTATTTCATTGATTATAGCCAGGTTTTCGATTATTTATTGCATATTCTTACTTAGGTGAAAGAAAATCTTTAATTTACGATATGCAGGTGACAACCATCCCTGTTAACTTGGTACTGGAATCATGTAAACTAATGAAGAATATAAAATATATGAATATAGAAGCAGGTCTCAAAATAAACAGAGAGAAGAAAAGGATCATGATAATAAATAGAGAATATATTTATATATTTATATATATATATATATATATATATATATATATTTGTTTTTTTTTAAGCCCTTCTCTCTATTCGGATTGTCAAATATAGGCCTCTAATAATTCTCGCCATTCATCTCTGTTGTTTGTAAGACGTTTCCACATTGGCCCTGCAGTTCTTTTAATATCGTCGCTCCAGCGCATTTGCGGTCTTCCTCGTGGTCTTTTGGCTGGCCGCCAATTCCCGATCTCTTTATTCCATCGGCCATCCTTAAGAAGTTCGTTATGTCCAGCCCATTTCCATTTTAGTTTAGCTGCCTGTTCGACAGCATCTTTTCCTTTTGTTCTATTACGAATGTCTTCATTGGTTTTATGGTCTTTGAGTGAGATACCCAGCATCTGTCTTTCCATAGCTCTCTGAGTTTTTCTGATCTCCATGTTTATTTTAGTAAATGTCCAGGTTTGAGCTATATATGTAAGTAGGGCTAGGATACAGGAATTAAACACTTTGGCTTGCAGTCTTTGAGGTATATTTTTATTTTTAAGTACGTATGAGAGTCTTCCGAATACTGCGCATCCCATTTTTACATTTTTACACGTCTGCTTATTTCGGTAGTTTGATTTTCTTTGCTTACCTTGACATTTTGGCCCAGATATGTATATTTATCTACGTGTTCTATCTCTGTCCTTCATTTTCAGTCCTTTTTTTAGGGATTCAGTGCATTCCACGTGTCGGCTATTAGTACTATATCATCTGCGTATCTAAGATGGTTCAAGTATCTTTCGTTAATAGGGATTTCCTTATTTTCCCAGTCTATTGACTTAAAGATATTTTCTAGGGCAGCCATAAATAATTTTGGAGATATTGTGTCTCCTTGTCTTACTCCTCGGTTGATTTTTACTGGTCTTGTTTCGATTCCATTACCCAACGTCACGATCATTTCAGCTTGTTCGTAAATATTATGTATTAATATTCTGTACCTGGAGTCGATCCGGTTGTTGATTAATGCTTCTTCTATTGCCCACAGTTCTACGCTATTAAAAGCTTTTTCATAATCTATAACAGCCAGACATAATGGGAGATTGTATTCGTTAGTCTTTTCTATTAGGATTTTCAAAGTATATAGATGGTGTCAGGTGCTGTACCCTTTTCTAAATCCGGCTTGTTCTACTGGTTGATATCCGTCAAATTTAATTGTTAACCTGTTTGTAATAAAAAGTTGTGAAAGAAGTGAAATTGGTGGATAATTTTTTTAGGTCTGTGGTGTCTTGCTTTTTGTGTATTAGTATTGTTTTAGCAGTATTCCATTGTTCGGGTATGACATTTATTAAATAATATTTTTAGATATGTAATGGCTTCTTCTCCGCCTTCCTTCAGCATTTCTGCTAGGATTCCATCGTTTCCAGGAGCTTTATTCCTTTTTATTTCTTTTATTGTTTTTTCTATTTCTTCGTGGCTTATTTCGGGCATCCCTTCTGAGTTGACATTTGTTATCTGCCTTTTCAAGTTTTGCTTTGAGGAGTTAGGGGGATCGTTTCTGGAACGGTAGAGATCGGCGTAGAACTTTTAAATTGAGTTTGCAATATCAGATTTACTTTTTTCTAGTTGTCCTTGTTCATGTTTAATGGTTATTATGTTTTTCTTTCCTAGTTTCGGTTTGGTGCATTTGAGACTTCGGTTTTTCTCTATGATTTGTTCTATACGGTCTTCTTGAAGTTTTTTAATGTCCTCTTTTATCTGTTTTCTTATTACTCGATTAAGTTCCTTAAATTTTGCAGTGCCTCTTTTGTTTTGTCTCAGAAGATATTTTCTTTGTTTCAGCATGTTTTGTGATTCTACACTTATTTTGGATTTTCGTTTTCTGTTAGCAGTTGCCACTTCCGAGCTTGCATTTAATAGTTCTTTTGTTATGACTTCATTGATTTCATTTAAGCTAAGTTTATCTAGATTTAATACTTTCTTTAACTTGCTTTTATATTGTTCTGTATTAGATTTTATTTTATCTGTGTCTATATTTCAAGTTTTTCTAAATTTATTTCTATTTTTGTTATGTTTTATATCTAATTTGGTTCTAACCATTCGGTGATCGCTACTTACTGAAGCCGTATTTATTACTGTTACGTCCTGTATGATATCTGTTTTGTTACACAATATGTAATCTATTTCGTTCCCAGTTTTTCCGTCTGAGGATAGCCACGCCCACTTTCTTTGAGGTTTTTTATTATAGAATGTGTTCATTGCATAGTATTTGTGGGCTTGAAGGAAGTTAACCAAGGTTTCTCCTCTCTCATTTTTAACTCCAGAGCCGAATTGTCCTATATAGTTTTCGGTTTTTTCAAGTCGTTGTCCGATCTTAGCGTTGAAGTCTCCTATTGTCATTGTATATATATATATATATATATATATATATATATATATATATATATATGTATATATATATATATATATATATATATATATATATATATATATAAGTAGAACCAATACCGCAATAGGAAGTTTCTTTAACGAGCCTATGATAACCAAAATACCCAAAGCGGCATGATTAAGATGGTTAGGACAATAAAAAAGAATAAAGGGAGGTTAAAATCTGTTTTATCAATATCTTCTACCTAAGATATTGATAAAATACAGATTGATGAAAAGAGAAGAGTAAGTCGATCAATAAAAGGGTCGGTTGCGGAAAAAGCGGAAAAGCGCCTTAAAGAAAAAGTGTTTAAAATTGCAGAACAACAACTAAGGACCATAATTATTGGAGAAGAACGGTCGATCTATATACTTACCTTAAAGGGGTTATTCAGCGTTATATAAATTTCTAATCTGCTTTTTGCAGCGATATCTACAATTTCTCCTTAATATGCCATTTAATTTAATATTTGATGTCCCTATTGCCATCAGGTCGTTGGCACACGTTAAAATCGATTTTTTACTCGTAAGTTATATTTCCTTCCTCGTCTATGATCTTTACTCTCTCATAAAACATTTTCCAACACAGTATTAAAAAAGTGGTGCAATTTTCTGTTAATTACTCATCGCGATGTAATAAAAACGAATACACGAAACGAGATATTAAATTAAACTCCAGCTTAACTACCCATCTGCAAATAATTTTAATCATTAATATCTTTCAAATTTTTTGCGTTCCTTTGCCTTTGTATACACATCATGTCATATTCCAATTTATACAGAAATCTACAAAGGGATTCTTAAAATTTCAAAACTCCTGCAAATTTTTCAGGTCAAAAAATTGAATTCTGAAGTACGTATTAGAGGATTTTTCACTTTTTTAATCTTTTGAATATATTAGATCTCTTCGAAAAATTGCTTGTAAGCGACTCAAGGAAATTCTGTCGTTTATTACGTTTTTTTTCTATTATCAATTCATTTTAATCGGTCTAACATAAAAAAATATACATGAAAAATAATTCAGTTCAGTGACGAAAAGCCCTTAAAATTAATTTTTTTGAATATATTAGATGTCTTGGAAAAATTGCTTTTAAGCGACTCAAGGAAATTCTGTTTAAAATTACGTTTTTCTCTATTATTATCAATTTATTGTAAACGGTCTACATTAAATACATAAATCTGAGAAGTAACTCAGTTCCGTGATAAAAAGCTCATTCAATTAAACTAAAAGTATTTTTCTTTTTATTGTGCCGCCTTCTAACGGTATTCTCTTTCTTTCGCAACGTGACATATCTATTCAACACTGAGGTTAGCCCAATCTCTGATATTCCTCAGCCAAAATTTCTTCTTTTTCCCAAGCCTTTTCTTGCCTCTACTCTTCCTTGCATGATGACGTTCAGAAAAGAGTGTAACATTTTTTTTATAATTAAAATAGTAAATAAGTTTTAATCCCTTTACCCCTGTTGCTGATACGCCCATGGCCGTATTTGCAAATAGATATGCGGGTGGGCTCGCTCACCCTTAGCAAATTTTATTGGAACATACCGACTATCACGGAGTTCTCAAAGTACGGTTGGTCGTACTCATCAAAAGAGGCCGAAGTAGAATATTTTATGATAGAGATAATTCAAAATGTTCTATCTCTTCTCACGGTTTCCAACTACAAGAGTCCCGTTACTTACTAAAGGAAGAAAATGATTCTGGGCATGACAGTCTTCGAGTAAAGACGCTTGCTTATATTACCCTTCTCTGTGAAATTTTTCTTTAAGTGTGTATACACTTAAATCTTTTGAAATATCTTATTATATCTTGATTAAATATGGTCATAAAGTACCTTCATTTTGATTAACTTCAGTGCTTGATACTAGTAAAGTATAGTAGAATCAGTGAAATAATGCAGCAGTCATCGAGATTTATTGTGTTTTATCGTAATCATATTACCTTCAATTATCTGGGCGAATAATATTGTAATCATATTACTCAGCCCTGGACGAATCTGCGTCAACCATTTCTTCACCTGTAGCTAAGGTTAACTGCCGATTTATCAATTCAATTAAAAGAACATTTAATTCTTTCATACGAAATTTCAATCAGTTATTAAGAACTTCTCACAAATATTAATTACAAACATTTAATATTCAGTAAGAACAGTTAATTAAACTAAAAACAGTGCGAGACAGACAGTTAACTTACAACCAAGTGCGGGTTAGTTTCATTTTTATACTACAGAATTCTTGTAATCTTTTTGCAATCTTTTAATTTAAGTTGAATTAATGTTGTTTTATTTGCTATAATTTATATCTATTTTTAAATTTACTGTACCCATTATCTCGAGATAAGCCCATAAACAGCGAAGAGAAATTTCTTTAATCAGCTTTAGTTCAATTTTTTTAAATACTACCAGGCTCTCTTCGCTGATAATGTAATTTGTGCATGATTTTATTATATTGTATCTGTAAAGGTATTTCTTGATCATAATACTGTTTATTTCCATATGTATACAACCATATATTAATTGATGGTGCATTTTTTTACTTGTGTTTACATTCAGCCCCCTAGTTAATTGTGTTGTTGAATATATTGTTTTGTTTTATCCA
This sequence comes from Diabrotica undecimpunctata, assembly GCF_040954645.1. Taxonomy (NCBI): domain Eukaryota; kingdom Metazoa; phylum Arthropoda; class Insecta; order Coleoptera; family Chrysomelidae; genus Diabrotica; species Diabrotica undecimpunctata. The sequence continues at coordinate 68,355,770 of NC_092812.1, read as the reverse complement.
TGAATTTTATTTTTTGACTCCTAATAAGTTTCCTGATAAAATACCTCTGAATATTTGCTTATTACATTAAATTATTATTATACCTTCGACCAGAAGAAAGATCAGGCTGATTAAGTTTCGTAGGTAAGTAGGTGGACGGAGTAAACCTAATATATTTATTATTTGTTTATGTAATGTGTGAACAAAATTTATTTAATAATTAACTGTTGACATCTTTCCCTGGACTTGGTCTCAGAACCTAAATATCTTTCCTTATCTCTTTTCGTTTCTAAGGTTTCTTAATTTTACCCTTGAACCCCAAAAAGTTAAGTGGTACCCTTTTTCTATCTTATCTTATCTTTGGTAATTTTACCCATCTATATTTTTGATTATTTCTGTATCTTTTCTAATATATCTTATCCTGTCCTATCTTTACTTATTTCGTCCGTTGGACCCATTCCCGGTTCCAAAAGCTAGTTTCAAACCCACGACTCGCTCTCCAACAACCATCTGGCTGTCGTCCGCAGTATCTCCAGTGGTGACCTTTCTAGCACCATCCAAAAAATATATCCTTTTATTTTTATAAAAAATATCCAACACATAGCTTGGGAAAATACTCCCACAATAACTTCTACAACAAAAGGGAACAACTATCCAAAAGTACTCATAGTAGAAAAAAGGAAGTTAAGAAAAAATGGCAGCAATACTCCACGAGACAAAACTAGTCTAAATAATGCTACACAAAAACTAAAAAGGGAGATACAGAATATAAAAAATTCAACAATTAATTCTTTTTTAAGTAATTTAACAGCTGACCAGAACACAGATTATTCGTTATGGAAGGCAACAAAAAGAATGAAGAGACCAATTATTCATTCTCCTCCTATCAAGTTGGAAAACGGCAACTGGGCTAGAAGTAACGAACAGAAAGCAGAACGATTTGCAGATCATTTAGAAAGCACGTTCAAACCCAACGACAATGATGGAGAAGAACTGAGAAGGAAGAACCATTCCAAACTGAAGAAAAAGTAACGTTGACATCATTTAGAGAAGTATCAACAGAGATAAAAGAGAATATGAATTCTAAGAAAGCTCCAGGATATAATCTCATAACAGGAGAACTATTAAAAAATCTACCAAGAAAAGCCATAGTTAAGCTGACACGCCTAATAAATGCTGCTTTTAGATTGGGATATGTCCCAGACTCTGGAAAGTAGCCGCAGTGATTATGATCGCCAAACCAGGTAAATCTTCTAATGAAGTGACATCATCGACCAATATCACTCCTTCCGGTGATGTCAAAACTATTTGAAAAACTTCTATTGAAAAGATTAAAACCAATAATAAAAAGAAAAAATCTTATACCAAATCATCAATTTGGTTTCAGAAATCAACATTCCACTATAGATCAAGTTCACAGAATAACGAATATAATAGAAAAAACATTAGAAGAAAAGAAAGTCTGCTCTGCAATCTTCTTGGACGTAGCACAGGCGTTTGATAAAGTCTGGCATGACGGTTTAAACTATAAACTAAGAACGTTTATGCCTAAACATTATTCATAAATCTAGAAATCATACATTGCGAATAGATATTTCAGAGTAAAACAAGAAGAAGTGTACAGTACATCGACTTAAGGGAGATCAAAGCTGGCGTGCCACAAGGGAGTGTCTTAGGTCCGGTCCTGTACCTATTGTATACGTGTGACATTCCAGAGCTAGAACAAAACACTATTGCCACCTTCGCGGATGATACAGCCATACTAGCGATAGGGACACTAGTGAAGAAGCGACTGATAAGTTGCAACTATCAGTAAATAAAATACATAACTGGATCAGAAAATGGCTAATAAAGTTAAATAAGACTAAATCTGCACACATCAACTTTAAAAATAAAAAAATAGAAAATTTCCTAGTTAGAATAAATGATACCCAAATTCCTTATGCAACATCAGCAAAATACTTGGGCATCACCCTGGATGCGAAGCTGCGCTGGAAAGTCCATGTCAAAAAGAAAAGAGTGGAGCTTGATATTAGATATAAGTAATTGTATTGGCTGTTTGGAAAAAATTCAACATTATCAATTCATAATAAATTATCCATCTACAAGCAAGTACTAAGGCCAGTATGGGTATATGGGTGCCAACTCTGGGGCTGTACCAAAGCTAGTAATCTACATATTTTCCAGAGATTTCAAAACAAAGTACTGAGAAACATTGTTGATGCTTCTTGGTATATCCGTAACAGCAACCTCCACCAGGACCTGGATATGGAAACTGTGATCGAAATAATCAAGAGAACAGCAACAAGTCACGAGCACAGACTGCATAGTCATGTGAATGATGATGATGATGTGTTTGTTCACCTGATATTGGTTGAAAGTTTGACATAAATGTTTAAAACTGTTGTTGTTGGTAAGGCATCGTGGAAGGGATTGGATGGATGTTTGTTGCTATCTGATGTTGGTATGGTGTCAGCGCTTGATTTATCATCCATTATCTGTTATGGTCGTAGCATATAGCGGGATTGGTTTGCATAAGTTTTATTTTATTATAATTGATTATATTTTTCATTTACTCAAATTACCCAGTATAAGTTAAAAATTGTGATATTTTCATACCCACAGTAACTAAACCGGTTGAAGAACTGGTATTGATTTGGGCACTTTTTAACACTTCTTAATTACCTGGTAATTAATAGCGATAGGTACTATAAGATGATTACTTATGTATTTATTCTACTTATTTATTGACAAAGCATCGACCTCACTGTTCGGTCTTTCGAAGCCAAATTCATACAAAAAAATAATAAATAGTAGCATAATAGCGGATAAACGAAGAAGAGCAAGCATTCCAATATTTCTAGGAGATAGGAAAAACCCTTACCTAAAGTAAACACTTATCTACGCATAAGTTGAATAAATACATCACTTTAATTAACTACAAGAATAATAGTCATGTAAAGAAGAGGATATAATAAAGTAGATATAAACTAATAAACCAAAAACAGGAAAATAGAATGGAATCAACATATGGAAAGAATGTCAGAAAACAGAGCAACAGAACAAATATAGCAAAAGACCAATCACCAAATGTAAGGACAACAGGAAGTGCAACAAAAAAGTTATTATAATTTATATAATTACCCAAGATCAGTTAGTGTCTGCTGAAAACATTATTTTTGATCATTAGAATCTCTGTCAAAGGGAGAATGAACATGTGTACACCCTTCTACTGGTAATTAACAATAAGAACGATTTCCGTACTCGTATATATAGCCAATTAAAAGTCATTTATAATAATTCACTTCCCTGAAAGTTGGGATTGATGTCAGCGTTCAATTCTAATCGTATTATTCGGAACAGAAATGGAAGGATTAAGCCAATCATAAAATTCATTTGGAAACTTTACCCAGGAGAACAAAATAAATTTGAAGTTTTGAAGCGATTGATTATTTATTAATACTGATACTGCGAATCACGCTAACTGCTAAAGCGAAACAACAAATGGCCAAATTGTTTTCTCCATTTTCCTTTCTAAATATTCCTAATGAAACTCAGCGAAATGATATTTCCAGACGTTTTGCGAGAATTTCCTAATTCTTTTTATCTTTGTATTTCGCTTCTTGGAGTTTAGATTAAGTACATTGATATTGGAAGTCACTCTTTTCTACCACAAGTTTTAAAATGCCAATATTTCTTAAAACTTTTTTTAAACCTTGCAAAAGGATATATTTTAGCAATTATTGAGGAAAATAAACTTAGTTATGAAGTAACACAATTTTATCATCTCTTAAAAGAAAGCTTTCTATTTTGTGTTGGGTCTGTTACTGTATCTATTTCTTGAATAATATGTAACTTGAGTAGAGCTATGAGTATAATTTCACTATTTGAGAGAGTGATTCATCGTTTAAAGGCGCAGAAATGCGGAAAGACGTATGAAAATCCAGTGACGTACACTCACTTTTATTTTAACGTTAATTATACTTTATTTTTACTGACGTTTCGATCTCTATATCCAAAGACCGCTTTCAAAGATATAAATGATAGTTATATTTATTTTATTTGTTTATTATTATATGTTTTTATAATCTTATATTGTTTATTTTCTTTTTTTTTCTATCTTTAAAAACAGAAGAGAGATCGAAAAGTCAGTGTATTAAACATGTAAATAAATATATTGTGGCTTATTTCCAACTTTCTCCCTAAAAATACAGAATGCCACAAAAAAGAAGCTATAGAAAAATAAATATATCTGTCATTTGTATGTTTGAAAACGGTCTCTTTATAGAGATCGAAACGTCCGTAAATTAAACATTTGAATAAATATGTTGTGGCTTATTCCCAACATTATTTCTAAAAATACAGAACGACAAGCGAAAAGCCATAGAAAATAAATATTACTATCATTTGTATAATTGAAAACGATCTCTGGATATAGAGATCGAAACGTCAATAAATAAACATATGAATAAATATTTTGTGGTTCATTCCCTACATTCCCCTAAAAATACAGAATGCCACAAACAAAAAGCTATAACAGACAAGTAATTTTGCAGAAAGTTTACTGATACCAACCGGCTGTCGAGGAAGTTACGCTAAAACGTCTTTTGACGTGACCCGTCCTTAAAGAGTTACGCAATGAATTTTTTTTTAAACAAATTTTAAGACAGTTTCCACACCACCCCAGAGGTATGTCTTGTGGCGCGTTACTTTTTTTAAATGGGTGTTCGCCAAGAGCCATATTGTCTTATTAAATAAAATGAACAAAACACTTAAACAGTATAAAACAAAACAAAATAAAATCATATAAAACAAAATAAAATTCTATAAAAACAAAATAAAATTCATGTTTGATGTAAGAAAACATTGTACTATTCTATTTAAACACAAACACTATACACACTTACTATGTTCTTCTCGTTTTTTTTTGTTTTTGGTTTTTTTTATGCTGATGTTCTTATTAAACTATTAGAAAATATTATTCGCTGTCTAAATCTGAAGATGCAGTGCTGCTATCGCTGCCATTATCTTCACCACCTGGTGTAATTATAATTGGCTCTAGTAAAACTTCGATATGAGTGTCAAGTTCCCACATATGATGTTCTTCTTTAATTATTTGGCCTATACATTTAGCCCATTTCTCTGGAGTTACATGGAGAATTGCTTGAATCAAAAGTTTCTTAATTTCGTTTAATTTGAACGTTTTGTTATTGCGTGCTACTTCTCCTTTCACTTGCGCCCAGATAAGTTCAATGGGATTAAGTTCGCAATGATAAGGTGGTAGACGCAGAACTTTGACACCATAATCTTTTGCAGTTTCATCTACAGCATATTTAAGATATTTACTTTTCCTTAACAGTGCAATGTCAAGTAGCTAAATTTTGAGCATTGATTCTTCGTATGCAATCCCCATTTCTGTAAGCTATTCTTGAATCCTCCCTTTCAATTTCTTTCATAATCACCTGTTTTTTTCGACTCAAATTGAAGAAAACCATCATCAAGAAACCCTGTATCACTTCCTACATGGGTGATGATTAAACGCCGTCCCTTTCCTGGTGGAGCTTTTAATCCTGTAGATCAGCCTTCTATAAATGCTTCGAGTTTACTTTTGACATTTAAATCTTGCCAAACTTTTCCAACTGTATGACCTTCTTTAATCCAGGTTTCATCCAAATAACATATTTTGCGTCCAGTGCTGCGAATTTTGCGTATTTCTTCTAAATATTTTCTTCTCCACACAATAATTTTATTTTTTTCTAATAGCATACTTTTTCTATAGAGTTTTACATATCGAAAGTTCATTTCGCGCATGGTCCTGATTAAGACTCTACGAGATATCTTGGGTAAGGAGTTATCGTTTTCGAGCTCTTGAGAAATATTTTTCAGTGATGGAATTTCACTTCGACAATAAAATGAATGAATTTTTCGACGTATAATATTCCTTGTCTCGTCATCCAAAACAATGCTTTTCCTACCTCTAGTTTTACCTTTTTCTTGCTTTTTATTTTCCGATATATTTTTACGTACACAATAAATACAGCTAACGGATACTTTTGTTAAACTGCTACAAATGTCAACCGCTTGGCTAACATTTAATGCCATTTTTCTGCCGACAATTCCTTCATAAACGTTTCGTATCATTACCTTCTCTTCGGACGTTAACATTTTCCGTCTCTTTTGCGGCTTTTCATTTTTGGAATCAACATCAGAATTTTGCTGTCTTTTCTTGGAACAACTCGGTTTTTCATCTAACTCCAATAAAACTCAAACCAAATAATCACAGAATATAACTAAAAATTTACTATAAAACGACAAACTATAACACTTATATTATCAATAACGCGTTTTGTCAATAACACAAACTTATCGCATAAAATATATTTACAAAATGCAACACATGCCCTACCATCGGAAACGCCAATGTAAATGAACTATTGTTGATGGGCACTTGTCGACAAAAACTAGTTTTACGGCTTTCTGTGCGTCGGAATTGAAGCGGAGTTCCGTCGCTAATTCTAAAGTTGCCAAACGATTGAAAAATATTGTTTTAAAATATCGATTTTTATTTTATAAATTTAAATATGTAACGAAACAGAAGATATAAATAAAATTTATTTAATTACAATTTTGTGCTTAATTTTTACTATTGAAAAAATCGTTTTTTTTTTGGTATTTTTATGACGGTAATAATCGCTGCGTGGAAGAATACAGGTTTTGTATGACCATAATTACTACTTGTGAACAAGAATTGGCTACACTGTACGACAACTCCTGGTCAGTTTTTCTATAGAGAAGCACAAATAAATATACTACTTATTAATTGTCTACTTTCTTATGAGAAAACGCAAATTGCAATTGAGAAAACGGGTAGTTTTCGAGGGCCGCTGTGTACATTTAAATTTGAGGAGATTCATCGTTTAAACGATGAATCACTCTCCCAAATAGTGAAATTCTACTTTAGTCGTATTGGTTTTGTTTCTTCGATAGCTGATTTAAAAAATAAGAAAGTTGGGTCACGTGTTGCAGATCACACCCGTAAAAAATGACAAGGAGTATAAAAGAAGAAGTCATGAAAGAGATGGATAGACACGATCTAAAATTATTGTTATTTCTATTGATATAATATATAAGAATGGAACCTATGAATGCATACTTGAGCCCAAAGCAGCTAGTAACAATGGCCGACTCTTGTCTCAGGAAAGTCAGTGGTGTACGAAAAAATTTTTTGGCTACATATATCAAAGAGCTTGGAAGCGTAAAGGCGAACTGCAAAAACACGTTTCTGGAAAACTGAGTATAAAGTTTAAAAATAATAGAAAAGAATAAGTGAAAAAAGAATAGTAAGGGCGAACAAGTTTTATTTTATTCACAAAACTTGAAAAAGGATCAATTTTGAAGCTAGTTATTTGTGGCATGTTAGATAAAGGTATAGTTTTATGGGATTTAGCCACAATTGGCTGTAATAAAAATTACATTTTTTTTAAAGAAAGAAAAAGTTTTTTTTAAATGTAATTATCATTACAAATAATTGTGGCTTAATCCCATAAAACTATACCGTTAATAAAAGAGGATTTTGCAATATTTGCAAGATTTTTATAAAATGAAAAGAAAAGGGGTTTAATATTTTTTATTCTACAAAAATAAGCTTAGTTTTGTTAACAAAGTATGTGGAAGCTAATAGCAGTAAAATAATTTGCAAAATTCACAAATAATGCTTCAATTAAACTCAATTTGATTTTCATCGTCTACAATTTCTTCGACTTCAGTTGTACTAATTCCTCCACTAATAGCTTCTTGTAAAGCACGCTTGTGAGGCATGGATACATAAGCAAGAAGATCTTGTAAGTCCTTTTTCTTTTCTTCTGTAAGCTTGAGAATACCTTGGTATTTGAGAGAAAGTTCTATACTATCTATCTAAGTTAAAATGTATTACATCGTGAAGTTTCTTTCGTCCCTTTTGGAGTAAGACATTTGTAGGAATATCCGTGTTATATGCAATTTGAATTTTAAAACCCATCTTAAAATCTTTTAAAAATTCGAATATTTTGCCATCCTTGAAGTTAGCTCCCAACATTTGAGATTTAGTTGCTGCTTTTTGAAGAATACTGAAATCCTTAACCATTTCCCTCGTGGCATTAACAACTTGCAATTTGTTCTTTTTTTAGTGTATAAAGCTTTAGTGTAATGAAATGGATATAGTGTTCTTTAAAAAATACCTCACAGTCCTTGATCTTTAATTTAATTGAACCAAAATCTCGATCACATCTCATTATCGAATGTCCTGACATTAAAAAAACGTGTTTAATAAGATCAAAGCGATTTGCATGAATGTGGCGAAGGTTAGACAAAACAACGTTTATGTTCTTACTTTGCCCGGCACAGTTATCACTAAAAATATTATATCTTTTCGCACATGCTTATTAACAAAGTTCTTCAAGTAGTGACTAAGAAAACTGGCTATTTCGCACGATCCGCGTTGTGGATTCCTAAGTTGTAAGTCCACATTTTTGTTTTATAGTATTGTACGTTGCAGGTAAGTTTAGGCGTGGGTAATACTTGTTGTAAATCAATACGTACAACTTCAGTATTTTAATCCTGGTTGCTTTCGTAGCTTGTCATCATATTCTGAGCAGCTTTCTGTTTTGCTAAATGAACCTTCAGTTCAGTATCCAATTCAGTTATTCTGGGAGAATTCGGGTTGCTAGTCTTTAACCCATCAAGTTTAACTTTAATCTTAGAGCAGGTATTAAAATCATCAACAGAAGGAGGCTAAACACCTATATTGAATTCGTTGACAAAGATATTTCGATAGTAGGACTCTATCACAGGCTGTTTTTCAGGATGTGTGTTTCTTAGCCATTCCATATAAGCTCCATATACTTCAGTAATTGATGAACCCAGTGGCATAAATTTTCGAAAAGGACTTTTGGCTCTGCTATAGTATCTGGAAACGGTAACAAGTGAATCAATGTGATCTCTGACCAACTGCTTTCTACATCCAACCATTTTATTTCCTGGACTTAGCTTCCCTCTGTTATCACCCATCACAGTTCCTATAATGGTCTGCTTGTCTAAAACAACGCGAAACTCTTTTTCGCTTATGCCATGAAACAAATATTTTATTAAAAAATATATCTTATTTGATTTCATCTAAACTTTGATATAAAATTTATTCCAACCTGTAACAAATTCCATTTTGATTTCATTTTATTTAAACAGGCTATAACCGCTACATTTTCAGACACACACGGAATGTATTGTATGTATCACTCGAACAAAAATCGATTAATAACATAACCTCTTCAAATGCAATATGTACAGCTTTATGTCTTCATTAAACGATCGTGATGTTTCCTTGTATATTATCAGAATAAATGCATACGTGTTTCACAAAGCAGATGTCCCGTCAATATTCTCCATTGAAAGAGGAACAGAATAACGTATGTCTAGTTTACTTATGCTTAAAAAATAGGTCAATCTAAATGCAAGGAGATTTGCGAGACACGCAACTCCAAGAGTTGCCTTACGGTTTATTTAATAATTTAAAATTTACGGGAACAAGACCGAAGCTTGATTAATTTTCTTCATATTTAAACTTCAATGCTGTTTTACTGCTGCAAATAGAACGGAAACATTCCAGACATTTCTATTCTTTGCAAAATTTGATAATGTTTCACATTTTCTGATTCCATTTGTTACGATGTGCTTTCGTAGATTTCGTTTTCAAATAAATAATAAACCCAGAAAGCAATAAACGCGAGAGAAAAGGCCTTACAAAATCTACTTTAAACTTTATGCAGAGGGTGATAAATGTGAACTATTTTAATTAAAACGTAGGCTTCCAAGGCGAGGTATATATTTAAGTCGTCGTTCCTGTTTGAATTATGTCGTTATTGAATAAGTCATCAAAAGGTACGTGTAGACTACTGGTCAAAATCACTTCATAGTTAGAGTGCCCGTCGGCCAAAAAATTGTTGATAGGTACTTCTCCAAATTTTGGGTATCGCTTCATTAGGCCGAGTCTGATACGGGTTCCCTCTGAGACTTTTTCTGGTTCTGGAGTGTTTTTCCTCTAATTTTACCGAATCATGTCGATTTTACGACAAAAAGGAAAATTTATAGATACTGATATTCTTTTTAATTAAATAGCTTAAAAATTATAAGTAAAACACGAAAATAAAATTTTCTGATATAAATATTGATGATAAATATAATGATATTATCAAAAGAGTTTTGAGTGAGATAACCATATTACTCACCAGATCACTCACAGTAATATGGACCAGATATCCATATTACTTTGATAACAGTTTTATCAATTAAAAATTTATTGTTTCTGGACAGACTAAAGTTTTTTCCAATTAATTAATTGATTTCTTTTTGTCTTAGTTGTATTTGTTTTCACCTTTTCCTGATGTGTTTTTTTTACAAAGACTTTGGTCCAGGTATAGCCCAAGGTATTTAGTCCTAAATATTTCCTTATTTGGTTAATCTAAACCTAAAAGTTATGCGGGATGACTTGCTTTCATTTATTTTTATTTTCTATTATTCCAGTCCCAGTTTTCAAGCTCATACAAGTAGATGTGTTTATGACTTGTGAGCGCTACTTTGCCATTTGCAAATGTGCCAATTGTTACAAGTTACTAGATCAGTAAATATATTAGAGATCCCAGGACGCTGCCTTGCAGAATTCCCGCCTTAATAGGATGCATTTTGGATATTTCTCCATTTACTTCTATTTTGAACTGCCGGTTTTCCAAGTATGATAAGTATTCGAAAGAATGCTGGTAATATTTGTTTCATTTTATAAAGAAGTCCTTTATGCTAAACCTTATCAAAAGACAGTATTCCTTTTCTTCTGATTTTATGGGTTATTCGGTGACATTGCTGGATAGTTAAGTGTTCTCATCGAAATCCAAACTGATAATTTGGTTTACAGTCTGGTAAAGTCTAGTTCTATTATTTTTATTAAAAGTTTTTCTAGTAATTTATAGATTGATAACAGAGTGACAGGTCGATAGGATGAGACTTCACTGAGATCCTTCCCTGGTTTTGGGAGTAAAAGTATTTCTACAATTGAAGACCTACCCGGAAAAACGTTGTAAGCGACAAATTTTGATAAAGTGGTGTTTCAGTGGAAAAACGTTCTTTATACGTTAAGCAAACTAGTGACACCATCTATTGGAATTAATTTCAATTCAATGCCCTCCTTACAGAACTACAAAACACGGCGTGAGAGGAAAAACGTTACTTGTGCATTAAACTTGGCAGAGTGTGGAGGGTTATCGTCTACAACACGTCTTAAACCATCTAAATAAAGGTAAAAAACGACAAATAAATTTTGAAAACTGGGTGAAAGAAAAGCGTAAGGGCTTAAAAAACAGTGGACAACCTTACAAAAATTTTAAAAATGTTCCTGTTCCACAAAAATTGCCTCCTAATGTGGTAAGTGGAAAAACTTTATATGTGTTAACAGTGGAGAACCTTACAAAAATTATAAAAGTGTTCCTGTTTCAGAAAAATTGCCTCCTAATGTGGTAAGTGGAAAAATGTTACATGTGTTAAAAATCTGTAAACATATATTTTTATTTTAGGCTAGATCTTGTGCACGTGCGTTCAACGCATGTCAGTTAATTACCCTTGAAACCAGACACAACTTACTTAATGATTTTTATAAGAAAACATACAATAAACAGTCACAATATTTGGGGTTACGTATGGAAGTAGAGGAGCCAAAAAACAGGAGGGTAGATGAAGCCGGTAGATGTAAGTCAGTGTATTGTAAAATATTTTTTGTTGATTACTGGAAAAAGACAAAAGGTATGTCAAACGATGTTTTGTAAAACTTATTCTATAACAAAATGCAGAGTTCAAATTTTATTTAAAAAGATCAAGTCAAATCACAAGTTGCTTGACTGTCGTTGAACACACGTAAATCGTGTCCAACAAAAATCAAGGAGTCTTTAAAAACCTAATCAGACAACATATTTCGTCTTTTACATCTCAAGAAAGCCACTATTCTCGAAACTCCAACAAAAAACAGTGCTTTAATCATAACCTAAATATTAACAAAATGTTTGAGCTGTTTAAAATATTGTATCCAGAAGTTGAAGTAAAATTCCATACTTACAAAGAAATATTCAAAGAAGATTTCAATTTGCGTTTTGGAGTTCCTCGCTCCGATACTAGCAAAGTATGTGATAAAATTTTTATAAAACTGAGTGCTGCAGAGAACGAGGAAGAATGAAAGAAGATTCAAATTGAATCAGTGCTACATCATCGAAAAGCATAAAGTACATATTCATCTTTGAAAGCTGATGAAGAAGCAGCTGAGTTGAATTATTAACTAATGTGATAGTCTTATGTGTGGATTCACAACAAGTCATTTTTATACCTTTCTTATTATATCATATTCCGATGTTTATTACCAGCGTTAGTACGCAAATTACAATTTTGCTATCCACAATATGGAAATCTCTGAAGCTATCATGTGTTGATTGGATAGCAATTGGATAGCAGAGGCGCAGAACAGAAGCAGATGGAAAAGTCTAGAGGAGGCCTATGTTCAACAATGGACAACTCAGGGCTGATTGATGATGATGATGATGATGATCATGTGTTGATGGCATGAAAATGTAGCCAAGTGGGGCAGTGCTTGAATATCTTGTTGTATATTAAGGTATGTTCTTGAGAATTTTAAGAAACTAGAGGCTGGAGAAGAACGAAAACTTATACTATGGTGTGATCGATGTGTCGACCAAAATAATAATTGGAATATAATATCATTGTGTCACTATTTAATGTCAGCAAAGTTCTTTACTAAAGTAAATCAAAAATTTTAAGTATCCGGACACAGCTTTTTACCCTGTCATAGGGATTTTGCGATCATCGTAAAGATAAAAAAACAGTCAGCTATATTCCACTTAAGGTGTACTTGAGCTAATCAAATCAGCAAGATCAAGAAAACCTTTTCAAGTAGTTGAAATGAAACAGGAGAGGAAGGAGAGGAGGAGGAATTTTGTTGACTTGATCTCAGTTGAGGGTCAAATTAAGAAAGACGACATTAAAATAACAGAAGCAAAATGTCAAATTATAACAGAAAGAAAAAAGCAGAAAGAAGATAGAAGATATGAACAAAGAACTTGAAGAACTACAAGATCTAAGTAAGCCAATAGAGACAGGATAATTTTATCAGAATCTAAACAAAAGCAAAAAAGAATTCAAACAAAAGAAATGAGGAGATAAGGAGACTAATATATTGACAGAACAGCAAGAAAATCTAGGAAGATGAAATTCCTGAATGTGACCGAAAATATTTTAAATTATATTTATATATTAGATGTTCGTTTGTAATACTTACTCTATTTAACGTTTTTTATAAACATATTTGATTATAATTATGTGTTATTGATATGGCATCTGGTAAATAAACATGAATACTCCGCTACTGACACGCTTCTTGGTAAAACACATAGGAAAAGCTAAATTATACGATATCTATGACTCATATTTTATTATTTATTTGCTGGAGTATAGATTGTAGCGCTAATACCCAGATTGCAAGTTGAAATAAAAAGAACGTATTTATCAAAATTTTATATATTAATCCAATCAACTGCAAGAAGTTTTTGTCCAATTAAATACTTGTTGAATATCGAACTTTAATACTGAAATAATTAAATTATTTGTTAATTTATGCTACAAATTAATACACGTATTGTAGCAAATATGTTATCAATAAATATAAATGTTTAAATACATCAAATAAACTCAATATTAAATTGTATCAGATATAATTTGATTTTAATTCTGTACATATTTTATTTCATTTCATTAAATACAAATTTAAAAAACACTGTTGATATTACGTTTGTATCAGAAATGTTTTTCATATATATTTAATCAATATCAGAGGTTACAGAGGTACGAGCGTTGACCTCTGCCTCAGAGTAGTTGTGAAAGTATATATATATATATATATATATATATATATATATATATATATATATATATATATATATATATATATATGAAGCGTCTTTGCCATTCCTTGATGTTCTTATTCAGAAAAATCCACCTCACAGTTTTTCCTATTCCGTGTACCGGAAACCCACTCATACAAACCGCTATCTCAATGCCCAGTCACATCATCACCCCGCCCAACTTAATTCAGTCATCAACACTCTTATTTCCCGTTCCATAAGACTTAGCGACAACAATCACAGGTCATCCGAAATCAATTCAATAAGACAAACACTCCTACAAAACGGCTACCACAACACCCAAATCAATAGAAGCATTCAAAAACTTCTAAACCCCATTCCATCCAAAAAAGAAACCTTGCCGCCGGATCAACCCAAAATCTTTCTACCTTTTATTAAAGGTGTCACTGACAAGATCAGTAGAACTCTTATCCCTCTTAATATCAAAACCATCTTCACCACTCACTCCAAATTGTCCAATCTCGTTAGATCCGTAAAAGACCAAATCCCCAATGAAGACCATGGTGTCTACGAGATACCTTGTTCCAGTTGCCCACGTACATACGTAGGACAGACAAACCGACGAATCCATAACCGTATTTACGAACATTCTCTATCAGTCAAACATTCCGATACCACTTCAGCCCTAGCCCAACATCATATTCAGACAGGCCACAAAATAGATTTCGAAAAAGCAAAAACCATCGCTCCCATCCGCTCATTAAAAGCGAGAATCATTCGCGAAGCTATCGAAATCGAAAAACGGCCTCACAGCTTGAACACGCGCGATGACGCGAAACGATTGCCGGCAACATGGCGACCCCTTCTTCAGCGACCTCCCGCCCACACCGCTCAGGCCACGTCAGCGCATACCGTTCCCGCGCATACAGCGAGTATAAAAGCAGCCACACAGGGTAAGACCGGTTGTCACTCGACACTGGGGAGTAGGCAGATTGAGACCTCAGTGCCGAGAGACAGTTCTTGCAATATAGAACACGATACTGGTACGTCTCGAGTGAGGGGAGTAGGCAGATTGAGACCCCGAACTCGAACCGAACCGTATCCCTCTTGATAATGGCTCCAAAATGGGTGCCGAAACGTCGAGTTTTAAATTCTCAACGCGGTTCTTCCCGAGAACTCAGTAATTTTCATATATATATATATATATATATATATATATATATATATATATATATATATATATATATATATATATATATATAAGAGTAAGAAAAAAGAAGTACTTGTGACTCGTTTGGAAAAAATATATAAATGTTTTTGATGGGTTGGAGTCAATAAAAGGGGCTATTGGTTAACTATTTAATATCTCGAGCTTTCAATTGTGTTTACAATTCTTATCAAGAGCTTCTAAAAAAGACAAAATATCTTACAAAGTTGAACTATAAAGAAAAACATTTTTTTGTTAACTCACCAAATAAAATTAGTTTCTTTAATAAAAATTGCTGCAAATACATATCAAAAAGAATTAATACTAAAATGTCCTTATCTAATAAATTCTTCCCTGAAATTTTAATAATTTTGAAAACATTTTCTTAACAAAAAAAAAATAATTGAATTTATAAATAGTTTAAAGTAGCAACCAATTACAAATAAGCCTCAATGTCATAAATGTCAACTTAAAATGATTACATTTGACAATTATATTGTCAAAAATAAAATTTCGTTTAAAAATTCTTTTTTGTTTAGTAACAAAAAAGAAGAAGATTTATTGACCATTGATAGATGTCTGAAAAAATGTAACAGATATATGGAAAATATGTTATAAGGTTTATAACAGGATTAAAAGAACGTGTTTTAAAACTTTCTCATCCAGATTATCTACATGAAGATCTTCAATTGTTAAAAAATATTTTAATTGAAAACTCTTCAGGCTCTTCAGAAAAATTCCAACAGGCTGGAAGAACGCTACTATGATTGATTCTATTGCATAAAGCTAAGGTGACCAACTGTACTCATTTACTGAGTTTTGTACTCTTTTTTCGCAAACCGTACTCTGAAAGTACTCATTTGTATAATTTTATACTCATTTGTATTTCTAAAACATTTTTTTAGATTATTTTGTGTCAATTTTATTAATTAAATATTAAAAATTATTTTGACAGTGATTTGAATTTCACGCGCGCATACTGCTTGCCGTTTCCAGCACGTCGGAGGCACAGAATAGTTTCCTATTCTGTGTTACAGGACAGGGCAAACACCAGACACGAGTTTGACAGTGATTTGAATTTCGCTCTCACAGGAAAGTTTTCTATGAAAGGAAATCCCTTTCTGTCTAATTTTTTTGAGGTTAGAAAAAACCAACAATTTGGTACTTTTTGTCCAAGTTAACAAGATTTGAGGTGTACAAAATAGAATAAAATACTATTTTATTTATCTAATGAACGTGAAGTTGCTTGTAAGTATTAATATTACACTTTCATTTTCATTTTACTTAAATAATATCAGATTATAATATTTATTTAAAATCAAAATAAAAAATGGGACAACATTAAGTTGTGTGGTCCGAGAAGTTAGCTACTGATATAATGAAATGTAGGCATGACAGTGTTGCCATGTGTATATTTTTTATGCCAAATTCCATGTGTAAAATATGTATATTTTTTAGATTTTTAATTTAAATATGAGCGATAACAAAAGGAGAAAAAATCGTTTAAACGAAAATTTAAAAAAAGAGTATCCGTTCATAGGGTTTTGAGAGTTAAAACCCCCCAGGGCCCTATTCCGACACAGTTACTCACACATTTTAAGGACTCAAAATGGAGGTAGCATCATAAAAAATTTCGGTGACCAACCAAAACTCCCCCAGAGGCAAATTCTAGGTGCGCTACTGATCGAAATGATGACTCCTTGGTTAAATGTACAATCTGCAATAGGGAATTTTCAGTTATAATGCATGGACGTAGTACAATAACGACACACATTGAAACTAAGTACATAAAACGTCTTATGACACAGCAGCGTCGACATCCAAACTGACAATCGGTTTACAGTACAAGTAGCAAGTTTAAAAAAACTTTGTAAAGAGGTTGGTGTTCAATACAAAAAACTGCTAGGTTATTCCAAAGTCAGATGGCTTGCTTTAACTACAGCATTAGAACGCGTTTTGCAGTTATATGATCCACTACGTTCATATTGACGTGACAACGTCTTAAATTAGGTTGTGGCTCGGAGTCACTCATGAAAAAGTGTAACGCCCGCTCACGTCTGTTACGATGAGTCACCGAACGAGAGAGAGGCCCGCCGGACCGGCGAATGCCTTGCGTCTCTCTCCCACTCAAACATGATCGGTCCGCTGCGCGCGCAGCACTAGAGAATTAGGCGCGTTGAATCGGTGCGTGCTTGTGTCTCTGTGTCTGTAGTGAAAATGTGGAGTGTTTAGATTCGTCATTTACAACAACTACAACAATAAAGGTAAATAATTGTACACTAATATTTCATTATCGTAAACTATGATTGATTGATTAATTGTTAGATTGACACAAAAGTTGAGAAACTGAGTTTATAGGTTATGTCATACTATTGACAAATGTTGATAGTGTTAAGTAAATTATTAGTTTAAATCACTCTGCAATCAATCGTAATTCAGTCGATTGAGAAGAAACAGCGCGTTTCAACTGCAAACAACTATTGTGCAATTTAATAATATTCATATCAATAAATATTCTACCGAGAAAAAGACGTTGTCACGTAAAATCTTCGCCCGTAAAACCGACTTTACAGGCAACCGATTTTTTTTTTAAGCCTTGATAAAATTTCCCACAATTTTGAAGAAATTCTTTCAAAACGATATGTCAAAACCTATGCTAAGTTGTTTACGCAAATAATAGTTAAAAGAATGGAAAAAAATTAGAGACTTATCAACCATGAGAACAGGCATGATTCCGACAAATTACGAGACTAAACTAAATTTCAATAAGCGATGCAGGGTGTGTAAACAAAGATAAAATTGTATTTTAATTGTTAAATATGTTCAAAATTTATCTACTTGTTCCGATAGTAACAGTATGTATATTATTAAGATCATTTTATCAATTTTTCTCTTTTCTGGATTATTAGTTTTTGTTGCATAGTATATAAATTAGGTACTGTAATCACTGAATACATATTTAGTGAAAGAATAATCATATTAATTAAATTAATAAACAATTTAAACGATTATGCAAGTAAATAGAATATTCAAACACTAAACGACATAACCATCTCTATTTTGCTGGAAAAATTGCTGCTCGACGTCGTCGGCTACTAATACAGGCTCGGACCAGATTTACTATTGTGGTATTGAATTGTATTTTGAATCGATTTGTTAGTTTTTGTCGTTTTGATCGTTAAAGAACAATTTATGTTTATGCTGTTAATATTGAACTAGTAATAATTATTTGTTATTTGTTTTAAAACTACTTAAGTATTTATTTTCATGTGTATAACGACTTTAAACTGTATAAGTGATTCCTGTCGTTGGAAAACAAAATACATGGAGTCCTTCTCGATAAGGAAACTACAAGAAGTTCTCTTACCGCTAAAGTGACAGAAATAATTTTAAATGTATTTAAATATGAACCAATAGAAAATCCCAGGTTAGTGATTGAAGATATTGTAAAAAAAGTGATGAGTAAAGTTGGAGTAAACTTGGAGTTGTGATCGAAGTGTATTTACGGTTATTAAGGAATATAAAATATTAGTTCACTAGACCAAAAGTATGTCTGACTCGGAAAAAAAGTTTAATAAAATATATGATTTTGACGAAAATGCAATTAGAAGACAGGTTCATAATAATTGTGTTATGAGAAACAAAATACCCTCCGTGGATGGGGTTTTAAAGGAGGTAAATGATGACCCCTATTTGTCAAATTTTACGAGAACCACATTTTATAGAATAATAAAAAAAAAACTTAATTTTCAATATAAACGCAGGGAGAGAAACGCCCTTTTATTAGTCAGAGACGACATTGTGGTGTGGCGACGAGAATATCTTTAACAGATAAGGACTTATAGAAAAGAGCAGCGCAAAATTTATTATCTGGATGAGACATGGTTGAACGCTGAGCATACAAAATGTAAACAAGCTTTTTTGGAAGGATTAACAACGGGATTAAAAAATCCTTCAAGTAATTTATTACATTCTATATATTTCAAATCACAAAACTTACAAATATTTTAAATTTTTAGGAAAAGGTAAAATACTTATTATTTGCCACGTAAGCAGCGAGAATGGGTTTGTTCCAAATGCCTCTGGACATTTGAGTGGAATAAATTTGGTGATTACCATAAAGAGAGGGTCAGATCCAGATCCAGAGACATGTCAATATTTTGAAAATTGGTTTTCCAATGTCTTGTCAATATTGGAAGACAAATCGATCATTGTTCTTAATAACGCACCATACCATTCTCGTAAGATATAGCAAATATCAACAAGTGTATCTAAAAAAAGCAATAATCTGACTTGGCTCCGTTTCAACAATATAAAATTTAATGAAAATTTACTTAAAGTACAGCTTTTTTCAATCCTAAAAAAAACATAAAAATTGTTATGATAAATAATAGTAATTGATAAAATGGTAAAAGCTTAGAATAAACTGGTATTGAGACTTTCTCCGCATTACTGTGACTGAGATCCCATAGAACTCATCTGGCCAAAGATTAAAAATGATAGTGCAGGAAAAACCAACTCCTTCATCAAAGTTTCAGATGCCATAAATCTATTTTATAATTAAATTTTATCAATTACACCAGAAATTTGGAAGAACTGCATTTTAAATGTTCAAGAAAAAGTAGAAAAGGAAATGTGGCCACTGGATAATATTATTAAAACAAATGTTGAACCAAAATCACTTTGTATTTTTATTCCAAGAACAACCGTTTTGCAATATTTAAACTTTTTGGAATCGTATGAACAACTCGTTCAACAAAAATTATAAATAAACTTATATTTTTGAAAACACCCTTTATATAATATTTCTACCGTTTTTGAGGTAAAAAAATAATTACTTGGGTTTTTTCGCCCTGTATAAATGGTTCAAATTGTCGGATATCAACTAAAAACAATCAGGTTCTTTTTCTCGCATTTTTGCAAAATTGAAATATAAATTTCGTATTTTACAAGATAATACTTCTGGCCAAACGAAAAGATAATCCTAAATGCGGTCCTGTTAGAGGCCTACACATACTAATGTTTACGTATCCTGCATAGCTTATTGAATTTTAGTATATTGCTCATCTACAAATCATAAAAATCCTAATAGAGCAAGTAGTGGAATACAATAAACCTCTATAAAAATATTTATCGATTTTCACAAAGCCTTTGACACAGTTGAACTAAGCAAAATACTACTTACACGCTAGATTATAAGTATATAAAATTATTATACAATATATACCTACAGGCAACAACCATTGTCAAATTACAAACTAATGGTAATCACATAAAAATAGAGCAGGGGGTTAGACAAGGAGATCCAATATCACCTTAACCTTTTAATACGGTACTGGAATATGCTTTTAAGAATTTGGATTTGTTGACAAAGGAAATAACAATAGATGGAGAAAATCTAACCAACTTACTTTTCGCCGATGATAGAGTCAAATAGCTGAGGATCTAGGAATGGAAAGAGAGATGGTACAGGAACTCGTTGTGGCTTCAGAAAATGTACGTTTAAATATAAACTTCTCGAAAACAAAAATAATGACAAATTTGATACTCAACCAGAACATCAGTATTGGTGGTCAAGAAATAGAACTCGCAAATATAAATACTTGGGACATGAAATCCTGATTGGCAGGGATAATCAGCCCCATACACTGAAGAGAAGAATCTGTCTTGGTGGACAGCATATGGAAAACTAAGAGAAACTTTTAAAAGTGAGCTTCCTACATGCCTGAAGAGAAAAGTATTTGAAAAATGTGTCCTCACAGTGTTACCCCTAATAAGAGCCTCGGCTACCAAACTAAGAGTCATACAGAGAAGAATGGAGCAATCCATGTTAGGAATATTTCTGAGAGACAAAATAAAAAACGAAGAGATCGAAAAAAATAACCAGACTAAAATGGAGACAGTCAGGACGCGTAGCTAGAATCACAGATGGGCGATGGACAAACAGGTTATTGGAATGAGGACCAAAAGAAGACAAGAGAAGAGTCGGTCGACCATCTATACGATGGGCTGACGATTTAAGAACACAAAATAAAAACTGGATGAGAGCGGCGCAAGATAGATGGGGATGGAAACACGGGGAAGAGACCTATGTTCAGCATAAGACTTTTGAGGCTAGATGATGATGATAAGTTTCTGTCTTTGGTAATACCAATAGCAATCTCCTTTATCGACATGTCCTGCTTATGCCTCACCCCATGTCTTCTTTGGTCTCCTGGATTAATTTTCAGAATAATAGGTTATTATATAGATAAAATTAAAAACTATTGCTACGGTTGAATAGACATTTAAAAGACATTTCAAATGATGTACTGCAATATCCAAATTTCTCTTTAAAAGAATTAGCGATGACGCCATTTAGATGCCATATAGATGATGTCAACAATAAAAAGTAATCTTAGAGAAAGTGTATTTAGAAATACAATAAGGTGTTTCAATATTTTTTTCTAAAGACATTAGTTTTCTAAATAATGACTTTTGCTCCACTCTTTACGAACACAGTGCATATTTGTTGGTTATAGGAGAATATGGATTCTTGCTACAATATTTTTAATTGTATTGTTGAGTTATGTAGTTATAGTATATACATATTAGTAGTAAGAATAATAGAACAAAACAGAATTCCTCAAGAATGGAGATCAAGCATCCTAATACCTCTCTTCAAAATGGAAGACAAATCGGACCCAGAAAATTGCAGAGAAATTGATTTATTAAACACAACACTAAAATTAACAACCAAAGTGATAACAAATAAACTAAATGTAATTATAACACTATCAGAAGAACAGCAAGGTTTAAGGTCGGGAAGATCATGCACCGACGGTATATTTATAATGAGGCAAATACAGGAGAAATCATTAAAATACAACAAACCGACATATCTATGTTTCGTAAAGAAAAGCGAGTTGCCTTAAGAAGGCAAATTAATGGACGTTATCCACTTATTATACTTAAGAGAGATACCTCAGGAATAATCAAAACGATCGAAAACATCTATCTACCAAAAAAACATAATAAAAGTAAAGGTAAAAGAAAAACTAACTGAGCCTATTAAAGCTGGCAATGGGATAAGACAGGGAGATTGTTCAAGCTTATTACGGGTGAAATAATAAAAAAAGTAAGAACTAAAAAACGATACCAAATGGGAGAAAAACGACTTAAAATAATCTGCTATGCAGACGAAGCAATACTACTTTTTCAAAGTATGTAAGGTCAGATAATAGAACAACTGATGGATTGAAAATATCTAGGCATCACATTATCTAGCTACGAAAATCTCGAAACAGAAGTGCAAGATCAAATGAATAGAGCAAACAGAACCGCAGGTTGCCTGAATAAAACAATATGGAGAAATACAAATATCGGTAAAAAAATCAGGGGCAGAATTTACAAAACAGTCATCAGACCAATAATGACATACGCGGCAGAAACACGACCTAACACAGAGAGGTCAAAAGGAATGTTAGAAATAGCAGAGATGAAAACATTTAGGAAAATTGATGGTAAGACACTATGAAACAGAGCTAAAAGTACCAATATATGACGTAGATGCAAGGTGGAAAACATTAAAAACTAGATAAGAAATAGAAGAGTAGAATGGAACGATCACATAAGCCGAATGACAACAGAAAGAGACGGTTTCCCAATAGGAAGATAAGAAAACATATTAGTAGTAAAAATTAATTTAATAAATTTTACGTTCCAGGGAATGGCCACTTGACAGCTATTTATTAATCTCCCTTAATACCAAATAAAGTTTAAATACCCTTGGCTTGGAGTTTCTCTTCTCCTGTATCTATTATCAGGATCTTCGTCTAATATTCTCATTTTCAGATTTTCTTTCTTCTATGCATATACGAGTATCTATTGATTTTTGTATATTTTCCTTATTGTTAGTTAATATAACTAGATCCTCGGCATACGATAATCCCTCCAGTTTCACTAGCAATTCTTATAACCTATTGTAATTTCTAGATATCTTGACCTCATTTTCATATTTTTAATAATATTTTATCACCATGCATGGAATTTGTTTTATTCTTCTCTATATGTTGAATGTTAAAGAAATTTTTCCGTTTATTTGCACTTTCGCGATGACTATTATATATGTCCTTTTTATTACTTTTATTGTCTTTCTGGTGATTTACTTACTTTATTATTTCTCTATCTATAGAATCGACTTAATGGCTTAAATGCACACTAGAAGTATGTAGATTGGGTAGATCATAATTCGAGCCCGGCTCGTCAGAAATTATAATTATAGTATGAAATCCTTAATGGGTCTGAGATGATAATAAATTGTCAGAAGGAAAATAAATTTCTTGTAGTTGGCTGTATACCATAAATCACAACAATTGTATTTAAAAATCCTTTATAAGAGGTATAATAATATAAAAACCCTATCGGGCTAGATCTCGGTGTTCTTTTTTTTTCTCAATAGGTATCAAAATCATCCATTTTGCAGAGACTGGTTAAGTAGTTTGAAAATATGGCACATTAATCCAACATGAAACTAGAAACACATGATATTGTGAAGTATAAGTGATAAAGTGAAGTATTTGGGACACAGAAAAGAAAATATACATTAACAGGTGAGTAAGGCGAACAGAGTAGCTGACATAAATAAAAAGCCTGAAGTCAGAAGCAGATCGGTGAGAATGCAATAGGCGGAGAGTCAATGGAAGAATGACAATGAGACACTCAAGTAAAATAAACCTAAGACAATATCAATGAAAACTAAAACTGACGTTAATTAAACAGCCTATCAAAATAGGAAAAAGAAGATGAATTCATCATAAGACTCCAGACCTGCCCCTAGGATATGTTCATTTCTGAATGAAAGACCCTGTATGGCATAAACAGAGTGTCTAACGGTTTTATACCATAAAAAAACAATTAAAACAAAATGAACATATGCATTTCACATTGTTGAGATAAGTAGTTCATTATTCCTAAATTATTTACCCAAATTCTATTAATAGTAATGCATGTGTCGCACATGCCACAGTCAGACTAAAAGGAAAGCAATAAGTGTAAATTAGTTAATATCGAATATTAAATTGTACGTAAACTGTAAAATCAATTAAAATTTCGTTGGTAATTAACTTTTTTGTTACTGTTTATAGAAATCACCCTAGACTAAACTAATCAGTTTTATAATTTTTACTTTTTTGGAAATAAAAATACAATAGATCGTATAGTAAACTAGATAATCTAGTAGTTTAGTAGTACCGTCGAAAATTGTGGAAAAAACTACAGAAAAGCCCAAGAGACTAGTGGCAATGTCCGCACAAATGTAAATGAGAGACTCATACTCGCCAGAATAGACAAAAATGTCGACAAGCACCTCATCCCACAACAAAGAGGATTCAGACTCTGAAAATCTTGCATCGGTCAAGTCCTCGCACTAACAGAACACATTGAAGAAAAACTTATAACAGGAGCTACTTTCGTAGATTTGACAGATTATGACACAGTGAGGCACAAAACAGTGCTCCGCAAATTATACGACAGTCTTAATGAACATCATCTGAGTAAAGTCGTATATTCCTTACTACAAAACAGACGTTTTTTCGTTATGCTTGAGGGTAAAGTATGTAGGTGGAGAGTTCAAAAAAACGGCCTCCCACAGGGACCTGTTTTAGCAACAATGCTCTTCAATATATACACAAACGACCAACCTACGCCGACCTAATCCAAGCACTTCCTCTATGCTGACGATCTTGCAATATATGCTCAAGGAAATAGTTTTGAAGAAGTGGAGGAGAAACTCGAAACTGACTTAAAAACAATGAGAGCGTACTACCTGTAGAATTTCCTAATACCCAATCCTTCTAAAACCCAAGTCTGCGCTTTTCACCTTCGCGCAAAGGAAGCCAAGTGAAAACTCCAAATCGCGTGGAATGGTAATACATTAGAACACACAAATCAACCTATACAAGGTGTTTCAAAAAAAGGTAACCCCATCTCTAGGGTAGGTAAAAAATTGAAAAATAATTGGGGTTCGCTTAGTAAAAAATTTTTGTAACGCCATCCGTTTTCAAGATAGAGGGCGTTGAAGAAAAAAAAATTTTACGCATTTTTTACGATTTTTCCGAAACTACTGGCAACATTGTAATGAAACTTTATACGAATATGTTTTGGAAGCTGATACATCCCATGAATTTGTTTTTATATCTGATTCTCAAAGAGGGCGCTAGTTACACGAATCGTACTAAGTATTATTCAATATAACTTTTTTAAGAGTATTTTAAGAGTATAATTATTAATCAAAATTTCAAGTAAACTTAAACATTATTCAATTTTACACGAAAAAGGTACTCTTGGTAAAACTCGATACTGTGTACCGTTTTCGGAATATTTTGATTTGAAAATTATGAAGTAATAATTGATGCTGATAGTAATGCTAAAGTTCTAATAGGTACACCTCTATTTTCTCCAAGTGTGCCATGGAAATCTGACATTTATTAATTGTTATGATGATAAATCAACAATAATTAGAGTTTTGAAACCTTGTTATTTGTAAAATCAAATCAAAATGTACTCAAATGTTGAATACACTGACATGTTATTAACCTTAGGTGAATGTTTAGGATGTTCTAGTGCAGCTGTGACACGTTATGCAGAAAAGTTTCCTAGTAGAAACTTACCAAGTAAAAAAACATTTAGAGCCGTTGAACGACGTTGTCGAGAAACTGGGAATGTGAGACCAAATAAAATAAATTCTGGTAGACCAAAAACAACAAGAACAATTAATAAAGAAAATAATATTTTAAATTTACTTGATTAAGATCCAAGAGTTAGCGTAAGGAATATAGCAAGACAAACAAATACTTCTTCTTCAAGTACTTGGCGGATACTGAAAGAACAGCAATTACATCCTTATCATTACAGACAAGTCCAAGAGCTCTTGCCAGATGATCTACCGGTTAGAGTGGATTTTTGTGAAACATTGCAACAAAGGACAGCCCACAATCCAAATTTTTTAAAATGCATTCTTTTTACGGACGAGGCCACCTTTACGCGACAAGGTATGTTTAAATCCCATAACGCACACTACTGGTGTCATGAGAATCCACGAGTCAAAAGGGTATCACATTACCAACACTCATTTAAAGTTAATGTTTGGGCAG
Source organism: Diabrotica undecimpunctata (assembly GCF_040954645.1). Taxonomy (NCBI): domain Eukaryota; kingdom Metazoa; phylum Arthropoda; class Insecta; order Coleoptera; family Chrysomelidae; genus Diabrotica; species Diabrotica undecimpunctata. Next base: position 68,329,509 of record NC_092812.1, on the reverse strand, counting down.
CAACTTTAGGTAACAAATTAATAGGTTATCATATTCTACCTGGAAATTTAAATGGTGATATGTATCTTGTTTTTTTAAACAATTCCTTATTCGAGATATTAGAAGATTTAATGCTAAACGAGCGAAGATCTTTATTTTTTATGCACGATGGAGCTCCACCACACTTTGATAGAAGGTGTCGTAATTGGTCGAGTAATCATTTTCCGAATCGATGGATTGGTAGAGGTGCAGAAGCTCCGATTCATTGGCCTTCGCGGTCATGCGATTTTAACCCTTGGACTACGCAGTTTGGTCATATATTAAGGAAAAAGTCTATGCTACAGAGGTAAATTCACGCCAAGAATTTGAAGAAAAAATTCAACGTCAATTTATTGACATCATAGCTGATCCCCTACCGTTTAGAAGGTTAATGGAATCTTTAGAAAAAAGAATAGACTTGTGTATTCGCGAAAACGGAGGGCATTTTGAACACTTACTGTAATTGAATTTTATTTTATGTTCTTAGTCATTAATTTAATTTTCTTCTTGTGAGTTTTGTTTCATTACTAACTATTTTATACCAGCATCAATTTTTACTTCATAATTTTCAAATCAAAATATTCCGAAAACGGTACACAGTATCGAGTTTTACCAAGAGTACCTTTTTTGTGTAAAATTGAATGATGTTTAAGTTTACTTGAAATTTTGATTAATAATTATACTCATAAAAAAGTTATATTGACTAATACTTAGTACGATCCGTGTAACTAGCGCCCTCTATGAGAATCAGATATAAAAACAAATTCATGGGATGTATCAGCTTCCAAAACATATTCGTATAAAATTTCATTACAATGTTGCCAGTAGTTTCGGCAAAATCGTATAAAATGCGTAAATTTTTTTTTTCTTCAACGCCCTGTATCTTGAAAACGGATGGCATTACAAAAATTTTTTACTAAGCAAACCCCAATTATTTTTTAGTTTTTTACCTACCCTAGAGACGGGGTTACCTTTTTTTGAAATACTCTGTATATCTTGGAGTAACTCTAGACTGGTCCCTCACCTATAGACAGCAGGTATACAGGAAGTAAATGGGGAGCACGTCCTGACATTTTAAGAATAACGGCACAGGCACTGTGTTTCTCAACTGCTGAATATGCGTGCCCGCTTTGGGGCAGATCTACCCACGCCAAACAAGTTGATACTGCGCTAAATGAGGCATGCAGAATAGTAACGGGGTGCATGAAACCAACGCCACTTTCAAATCTATATAAAGCAGCGGGTTTTTCAGAGCACATAGAGAAAATTAAACAGATCGCGGACGAGCGGGATGCCCTATACAAAACTCGAACACCACGAAAGCGACTAAAATCCAAGAAAAGCTTCCTTGGAACTATGCAGGATGAACCGCCTGAGTATTTTCCTCTTCCCCAGGTTCAATGGACCGACCAGTCCCTAGACTTTAAAACGTGGAAAATTATGAATAGGATAAGAACAGGGGTCGCTCCAGTAAAATCAAACATGGCAAAATGGGGAAAAATAGACCAAGATGATGTGAAGTGTGACCAATAAAGATGGAACCGACGCCTACGTAGCCCGATACTGGGCCGAAATTTTATGAATGACATGTCTGGACACGATAAAATAAGTAAGTAAGAACTCATGTAGACCTAAAAGTTTACGCAGAATAACGTTGTAAATAAAAGTTTTCTGGGATAAACAATTTCAATTTTGCAATAACTGTTAGGTGAAACTTCTTGAAATTTTTATAGCTGAGCATATACATACATACTGAGCAGTTACAATTTTTGTGAACTTTTAGAAAAGTTATTAATAATTGTCAAAAAACCGACTTTCATTTTAAAGGATTTTCTACGCTGTTTCATTAAATTTGGGTCACTTCTTCTTATAATTTACCGGTCTTTACCTTTAGTATTTAAAATCAAATAGAGATTGTACATTGTTTATATATTGTTTATAAGTAAACAATGACGATTAATCTTTTGCGTATTTTGTTTATTACATATTATTATCACCAAATTTATCAAAACCAGTTGTTAGATACCCATATCAAAGAGTCTCACGAAAAATCCTTTTTAATTGCTAATTTCTCTGCTCTATAGAATGCATTTCCAAGTCGAGTAGAGCATTAAAAGTACAACAAGAACATGGGACTATATCTTTAAACATCCCTATGCTGAATAACAGTTTAGAAAAACTATTGTAATGAAAAACAAAAGAATATAAAAATATAATTGAAACAATAACTTATTTCTAATTCGAGTTTAGCTGAGAATAAAATAACACCTCAAATGTGACTAACAGAAATCTACTTTCAAAGCACTTCTTAAAGAATTTAAAGAATTGTTCTTTTTAAAAAGTTCCGTTATTAGTGAGCGATAGGAACTTAATAAATTAATTGAAAGCTTGCTTGATACAACAATTTTCTATTTCTTGTGTAATTTTAAATGGTCTCGTGAAATTGAACAACGTGATCTTATAAGTTAACTCACAGCATAATATCTGTAGATTATGTACAACGTGACCAATCCAGATGTTACAAAACTTTCTTTACTACAATTCGGAAAACACGTGATAGGTGTTTTTCTTTTTTATCAATATTATCACCATAATATATTATAAGGTAGATTAGTTTGCTTTTTAAAAATATTTATTAGTTTAGTTTCATATTTCTGACATTTCAGATATTAAAAATTGTGCATAATGCACTTCTTAATATTTTGCGGTATTCTAAAGGTCAAAAAGCAATCGGAGAAATGTAAAAAATGCAAACTTGCTTAATCACAGATGCAAGGAAATGTGGCGGCACTGCAGCATTAAAGGTAATGGCTATAATAATTCATACTAATACATACCAACGAGGAGGGTCGTTCTAGAAAAGGACTTTAAGCTAATAAGTACATACAATACAATATCGTTTGCTTATCACTGGAATAAAGAAGAAGCATATTTTAAGCAGAACCAGTATCAATATATTCTTATACTCAATAATGCCTAAGAATTCATATATCTTCATATATAAAAATCTCGTGTCTCGATGTATGTCCACGCTAATTTGCTAAAAAATGAACCGATGCGAAAGAAATTTTGTGAAAGTGTATTGTTTGATTTAACTTAAAAGATAGGATATTTTTTAACTCGCTGAATAACCCTTACTTTTTTTTTAATTGTAAATTTTAGATTTTTTATAAGACTGTCTCTATCTAGAGTTGTAGGCAAAGAACGTGTTTAAAAATCGTTCCGTGTGTAATTTTCCAATATTGGGCTTCTAAGAACTTTTTTCAGACTAAAAGTGGCATAAGAGTAATCACTGTGATAAAAAGTAAGAGAAAAATATAAAATTACAAACCAACTCAACTGTAAATACTAAACAGTTGTCAATCTAAAAATATGGTTATCATAGAATGGAAAAGACTTTAAAGCTTCTTAACTGTAAAGGTGGGCTTTACTCTTTACGCCGAAAACGTTGAAAAATAACTGGTCGCGAAAATACAGACAAATGAATGGATTACGCCGGTAATAGCACATATGAGGAAGCGAAAAGAAAAAAAGACGAAAGAAAAGAATACAATCTTCTAAAAAAGCGGAAAAAAATAGGAAAAATTTCAACAAAACCATAGGTCTCAGTACGATGAGACGTATTGGATCTGCTATTGAAAGAGGTAAGAGAAGTTAAAAAAGGAGTTAAAAAAATAGCAGAAATAAGAAAAGATACGATAATGAAATTCCTAAAGTATCAGCAGGAGGTTCACAGCTTGTGAAAAGAAAATATAGCTCTGAAAAATGATATTGAAATGTTTAAAAAAAAAACATGAGGATTCTGGATAAATTAGAACAAGTAGAGAATAGACTAGAAATTATTTTAAAAATCCTGTAAGAAGAAGAACGTCAAAGCTCAGGACCTAACAATCGATACAAGCGACAGTAACACTAAGTGAAACAATGGGAATTTTTTTCAATAATCATTTTCAAATACAAGTAACAGTGTAAAAGGCAGTGAAACTAAGGGAAAATACATGCCTAATACAACTTGCAAATATGGTTGACAAAAAACTGACTATCTAAATTAAATATAAATTAAAAGGTATATGAAATGAAACAATCTTTATAAATTATGATTTAGCCAAACAAGAACAGGAAATACAAAGGAATTTTTAAGAAAAAATGCGAAAAAAAGAAACAGGTCAAGATGGAGTTTAGGAAAATAACAATAAATGGAAAGATCTGATAGGGAAAATTAAAGATAGGAACTTGAAATGTAAGAGGTACATATAATGAAGGAGCTCTAAAACAACTTTTAAATGAATTAAGTAAATAGTGGTCCATACATTGGCGTTACAAGAAACAATAAAAAAGAAAATTATAAGCAATTACAGATTGTAAGAGGTAGATAGTACTTACTTTATCAATCACTTTATTAATGGCAAAAGTGAATCAACAGACTTGATCAAAAGAGAGGAAAAAATTTGTGCAACGGCAGAAAGTTTAAACAGACAAAAGCTACAAGAAATAGAAAAGAAGGAAACATTCGTAGAAGTATCGGAAAAACCAAATTTCCCAGCAAACGAAGGAAATATCACAACGAATGAAGGATATAATAAAAACGGTATCGACTAATATATTATCAAAACCCAACAAAGTTAAAAATAGAGTGGTTTGATAACGACTACAACGAAGTTATTCAAAAAAAGAGGGAAGCCAAACAGAAGATGCTACAAATACAAAAAGATGAAGGAAAACAAAATATAAAATAAAAAGACGAAGAGTAAAACAAATATTTATAGTAAAAAAGCATAAATTCTTGGAAGAAAAAATATTGAAAATTGAAAAAAAAATACTTTTTAACAAAAAAAATAAAAAAAGGAATCTGATTTCTGACGCAGACCAACTGCTCGCCAGATAAAAAAGCATTTTAAAAAAAACTAAAGCACTAGGTCAGCTTTCTGGGTCAGAAATGGCTTTCTAGATTTCGGATTTCTGATAATTACCTATCCCACAAATATGAAAATCTACCTAAATATAAATTTAGCTATTTTAGTTTACTTTGAGCCGTTAAAATGCCGAACTTTGTTGTCAAAAACGCCGCCAATGTTTACTTTAGTAAAGTGTAAGGATGTGGGATATTTACAAATGTCAATCGTATTGTTAAATGTACATAAAGCTCTTGTAATCAAATACTGTTTGCTATTGTTAAAAATATAGCCCTAAGATGTGCCAATACGTCAGAATTTAGTCAAACTACTATTTAAAGGCTTTTTAGAGAAAAGAAGAATGCAAACTTTGTGGAAAATATTAAATAAATCAAATTTTCTTGGCAGAAACAAAATTGGAAACTGGTGCTAATAGGCAACGGAGAAATAATACATTGAAAATGTAGTATTTAAGTCATAAAAATTATTAGTGACAAAGGACGCACTCAAATAATAGCTCATATTAGATCAGATAAAGAGTTGGATAAAGATTGAAGGTAGAGTTTAAGTTAACATATCTTTGAATGACGGAAAACCATATCTACGTGCGATCCCACATTGACAGTGAGCTTCAGACAAAATGTCAGGAAGTAATAATTCCAGACCATACAATTTCAATAAAAAAATGTGGTCGCGAAAATCTACACTCATTAAACCAGGTGAAGGTGGTTGGGGCCAGTTCAATGCCGAAATGATAATCACCCAATACGAAGAATCGCTGAATTTTAAATTCCTGTAAAAATTAGGAGAAAAGGACCAAAGAAGACCTTATATGACACGATTACAGAAACTGTTCTGTCAAGGGGATTAATAATAATATGGGGGCCATATAATTTTAGTCAATACAAGTGAGATATCCGCTTCACTTATATTGACAATTTAGAAATTTCAGTCATTTCATAATTGTCACTATAACTGCGGCAGATTATGATCTTATCTCCAACAAAGTTCAATATAAAAATTGTATTTAAAAAAACTCTTTAGATTATGGATAATTTCCAACCAAATTATAAAAAAAAGAAGAAACCACAAAAAAAAACAATTTGAGAAAAGTATTTATAAATAGATAAATAAATTTTTATAAATGAAGCATAGAAAATTGACTGGATATATATAGAAAAAGTAGGTGAATGCCCATTAGTAGTTCTAATGTCTGATTTCTCTTAAGAACGTCTTTACCATATTGTCTATTATTTTATGTATTTTTATTAACATTAATTGTGTGTTTTACCTACTCCAAAAATTTAAAATTTTTTTCCTAGGCTTTGGCTTAGTAAATAAGCCAAAAAATTTAAAATCTAGGTCCCGGAAATGCCTGAATAAGTACGAGAATAATATAGTAAAAATAAAAAATAAACCTACCTGTAACAGGGCTACATTTTAGGGAGAGGGTACGTCAACAGAAATTATCAACACCGTAATGCATGCACAACCGTTCAGCAGTGATGTGATGTTTATTAAAGTTGAGGTGAACTCCGAATGTGATGTAAAGTACGAGAGGAGAAGTGAAGTTGTGTCAAGTGAAGTTGTATGCGCCGTTAGGAGAACGCCGACGCCAGACTGACACGCTTACTCGGCGTCCTCAGCGACGCTCATCACTTGAAACTCTTGCGTAATTTGCGCGCATGCGTTCCCGTTCCCGAAATTAATTTACCAATTTTATCTGTGAACAATGCTGCCACGTTTTAGTTTTTTCTTTGAGATGTATCTACGTAAAAAGAAAATGGCAAGTATGCACACATCGCAGATACTAGCGACTCTTGGAATCTGCAAAGGATTGACAAATAAAGAAGGCTATGATGTTTAACGCAGAATTCTAGTATTCCTATCTTAATAATTTTACTAATTAATTAATGGCATGGAAGATGGCGAGAACGTGCCCTCGGCATGTTGAAGCTCGTTTCATAATCGTGACTGCAAACGGAAACAGAACATGCACGTCTTCAAGAATAAACAGTTTTTCAGACAAGCTGCTGGAAAAAGTAAATAGTGGTCACGTTGTCAGAAGAAGGTGACATGCGGTTAATTTAAGGGCTTAAAGACGTGGTTAACACCCTATACTGAGGCCGCGAGGCATGCACGTCGCTCTGGGGTAGAGAATTTTCAAAATTGGAGGCATTGTCCATTTACTGACGTGTCAATATTATATTTTTTAATATGCGATAGATACTTACAAATCAGAGATACGTTATTTCCCGTATTAATTTACAATATGAGAGATCGAAAATTCACTATAGACTATGTAACAAAAAGGAACAACACTACAAAAAAAATAGATATTAGATATGATTCACATCAAAAAAATATCTAAACTTTATCAATAATAAAACTGACATCAAAGATCTTTCCAATATGCATCACAATTTAATCAATTGAGTTGTTTTTTAAATGCACCATGGCAGATGTTTAAAGTACCTACCAGATGTATATTTGGTCAGACACCACTTATTCATTCCATCGTAAACTTTTAAAGAGTGCAAATATAAAAAATTTAAACCCGTAAACTCATTTTTCGAAACCAAATTCAGATTCCGCTTTAATCTGTGCCTTCTAAGAATTGCAAGGCAAAACAGACGTTAATAAAGATGTTATTAGAGACATGGAGAATCTAAAATTGCATTCCACAACATATCTCCTCAACTAAGCAAAAATCCTTAGCGAATTGGTTTCTAGTATTCATAAATAGTATATCGGAATAAAAAGAAAAAGACAGTTAAGATTTGATTTCACGTATAGTGCGTCTGTATATCCGCTTATAAGTATTTCACCCTAAAAGGGATCATCAGAACGGCTATTCACAGACGCTCTGAACGTGAAAACAAATATTTCCTGTCTTGGGAAGTAACTCTAACATAGCTTCGTATGGACGCAAATAGCGACATCTGATAATAAATCTGAAAACTAATTTTTCGAAACCAAATTCAGATTTCAGCTTTAATCTGTGCCTTCTAAAAAATTTAATTGTGTAATGTAATGTTTATAAAATAAAATTCTTATTGAAAGCACTCTGTGTTCTGTTGGAGAAAAATGTTACGGATTTCGTAAACCGACCACAGGCAAATATTTCAATTTTAAATGAACTAAAAGTCAGAAAACGGCTATCCAGCAAAGTCCATCTCTACCTATTAAAATACTTTGGGCATGTTACGAGAGCAGACACAGAAAACATGGAAAGACTTATTATCCAAGGAAAGGTAGAAGGCCGAAGGGAGCCCAATGGATGGAGCAGAGTTTTATTCTCTGATGAGAGTCGAACGTGCTTGTATAACAATGACAGAAAACGACGCGCCTATCGGAGGCTTGGAGAACGATTTATCCAGTGCTGCAATGTCGGAACATTGAGCTATCGAGGTGTTTTGTGTATATTTTGGGGTAGTATATCTTTAGAAGGAAAAACAGAGCTTGTGTTCATGCTCGGTGGTGGTCTCGGAGGGGATTTGACAGCGGATCGTTACATTGCGGATATTTTCCAAGACCATGTTGTTCCTTACGCCGGCTATATAGGTGATGGCTTCATGCTAATGCACGACAACGCTCGATGTCACACAGCGCGGATATCGAAAGATAACCTGGCCAACACCAATATAACAACAATGGACTGGCCTCCATTGAGTCCGGATATGAATCCCATCGAGCACCTACAGGATGAACTTAAATGCTGGGTTCGGGTCCCTAATCCAGCACCAGTGACAGTGGCGGAGCTAAAAACTGCATTAGATGAAGAGTGGGAAGCGAATCCTCAGGAATCAGTCAGAAACTTAATAAAAACTTAAGAGATCGCATGGAAAGTGTAGTACAACTCAGAAGAGGAAATATTCAGTGTTAATTTTGATTTTTATGTGAATTTACTTTTATATTCATTACATAATGACTTTCATTCATAACATGTTCTCTCACATACAATAATAAGTTATCTTTTTTATGTTCTTTACTTACTAAATTTATAAATGTTGGTGTAATTACAATAAAAAGTACATCTGTTTACGATATTTTACTTTTAATTTTACATATATGTGGACATACACTGGCTAAATAGAGTAGTCAAAAAATATTACAAAAAATACAACTTATTTTACTTTTGAGTCGATTTTTTTGCTCGCAAGTGTATATGCAAAGGAGCTGTACACGCTCAAAATTGTGTATGGCAAATTAGCATAGAATAGAGTAACAAAAATAAAGTAGCCAACTTTTTCGCCAGATATAAACTGTATTAATCACGATCGGGCTGACATGTAGATTTAGTTAAACCAGATCCTCCCAAACTAGCTTTAAAAAAATTGGCAATGAGCTGTATGTAATTTGGACACATATCTGAGAACTTTATCAATAAATAAATAAGAAAACTTCAAAATATAGTAATACCAAAAGCTAGAGGAGAAGGAGGAGGAGGAGCTGAACTTTGTAGTTGAAGACTCTGTAATAAAAGTATTGGTACAGAATTTGGTTTTATTTTGTATTTCCCACTTGTGAAATTTATTTGTTGTTATTAAAAAAATGCTTTTCTCAATTCCTTTGTCCGGCTTATACTGTAACAGAATACCAGTTCAGTGATTACAACAAAATTATGTTTTTATGTCTACCACTCCGGTATCTACGGAAAAAATGCAATAGACGCATTGTACCATCATTTAGAACACTGTCAAATTAACAACAGGGGACATTTTGAATACTTAATTAGGTAGACAATAATTTGGCAATCTTTAAATAACCTATAAATTATTATGTTCAAATATAGTTGTACATAGTTTGAATGAAAAAAATTATTGAGACGATTAGACGCTTCTAGGCTTTTGTCTTTGCCTCTAATCTTTTTAAGATGTTCCTGACTACATAAAATTGAAAGTATGTATAAAAGTGGAGATGTTAATATAGGTACAATAAACAGTGTTGTATTTAAAAAACCAAAGTGACTAATACTATCAGAAAAATGATAAATCTGGCAACGTTGCATACATCAAATTTAATAAAAAAACAAACAGAAGAAATCAAACGCCAAACACTGTTTGTCCGAGTTTAATGAGCCATATGTTAAAACTATTTCTGAAAATAGCAATGTATTGACACAACGATGCCTTTATGTAAACCAAGATGTGTATGTTTTATTGGTGACAACAAAGCATTTGACAAAGTAAGACCTAAACATCTTATATAAGTTCTTAAAGAAAAAACGATTCCAAAGACATACGAATAAAAATCCAAAGAAAACTAAATTGATGGTTGTATCAAAGAAAAACATTAACATTATCAACCTCCAAATTAAAAATAAGCAAATTCAAAGAGTTTAGAAATACAGATATCTGGGAACATATGTGAATGAAATGAACGATTACACGAAGGAAATCACAATGAGAATTGAGAAAGCGAAAATCGCCTTTGTGAATATGAAAGGAATATTAACCAGTCGCTTATTCTTCTTAGGGTGCCTGTCCGTTCCGAACGTTGGCGATCATCCTGGCTATGATCACTTTGTTGGTTGCTATACGAAATAACTGTGTTGAAGTCTTTCTATACCATGCTCTCAGGTTAGCAAGCCAGGATATTCTTCTTCGTCCTGGGGCTCTTTTTCCTTTAAGTTTACCTTGCAAAATGCATTCGAAAAGCTCTATCTGCCTTGATTTCTCATTATATATCCCAAGTACTGCAGCTAACGGCCCATTGCGATGTTGACCATATCCGCGGTTGTGTTCATCCTCCGCAGTACTTCTTCATTGGTGACTTTCTCTATCCATGGTATCTTCAGGATCCTTCTGTATAACCATAGCTCAAAAACCTGAAGTTTTGATAGAGTTTCCGCCTTCAATGTACACGTTTCTACTCCGTACAGAAGTACTGCGTACACATAACATTTAAGGAGCCTTATTTTTGTATCTAGGGTGAGGTCATGGCTCTTGAACACAGAACTCATAGTCAAGAATGCAGTTTTTGCCTTTCCGATGCGATATTTAATCTCTTGGGTATTGTCCCACGACTCATTAATTATAGTTCCTAAGTAGTTGTATTGTGAGACACGTTCAATTCTCATTTGGTTCACATACAGATTTGCTCCAGTTATGTTTTCCTTGCTGATGATCATTAGCTTGGTTTTGCTGGTGTTTATATCCAGTCCATATTTTCTACTTGTTTCCGTTATTTTGTTCATTAAGTTTTGCAGCCCTTCTATGGTATTGGAAACACTATTGTATCATCTGAATACCGCAGGTTATTGAGCTTGACTCCATTTATTGAGATGCCTTCATCAATATCTTTTAGAGCCTCTTCAAAAATGTGCTCCGAGTACAGATTGAATATCAGTGGTGAAATTATGCACCCCTGTCTTACTCCCCTTAAGATTTTGACCCGATCTGTATATTCTCCATCTATTCGGAGTACTGCTGATTGATTCCAATACAGGTTAGCTATTATTTTTAAGTCTTTTCCGTCAATCCCTGTCCTCTTAGGTAAAACCAGTCGATACTTAGAACTACGTCTAGTAAAATGTATTTATTCTATACTTCTATATGGCGTGGAGACGTGGACTACGAATAAGTACTGCTGCAACAAAATAAAAGCATTCGAACTATGATATAGAAAAATATTAAAAATCAAATTCTACGAAACAAAATCCAGGGAAAAATTGTAGGAAGAAGAAGTATAGGGAGAACAAAGATGTCTTTGCTCAGAAATTTCAGAGATTGGTTTGGTTGCAACTCCAATCAACTGTTCCGTGTAGCTGCATCTAAGATCCAAATAGCGATGATGATAGCCAAACTTCGAAATGGAGACAGCATGTGAAGACTAAGAAGAAGAAAACTTACCACCAACGTAAAATGTATAATTAGGAATTAGGAACTATAAATATTCACAAAAGCCTTTTATGAATCATTTCAATAAACCTTACTCGTCCAGTTACATCTATACTTAGAGCTACAATTAATGCTGAGTCAGTTGTACATTTTAAAATACGTCAAGGGCCTATCATCGTTGCCGATATTATCGACTAAAATGTGTTTAAAATAGAAACGTGTTAAGGAAAATGATCACTAAAAACAACTAATCGACAGCCTTCGTTTAAATATTTATTCTTTGTTGAAAAACAATTGTGTATCAAATTCCATAAATTCAGTAAACTATAGAAAATTAATGCATGATCAATATTAAACAATTTATGACATAAAAGCTTTCGGAAGCATTTCTATTCGAAATTAAATTTAAACGGATGCGAAATATTGGATTGCAATGTATAACAAAACTAGAAGTTGGTCAAATCGTTACTTTTAATGACTAGTTTCTTGTTACGGATTCACTCTTTGGAATAAAAAGTGATTATTATATTAATAAAATAATAAATTGGTGGCATATTTAAGAAAGGTGTAAAACAAGGTTGAATTTTGTCTGCTCTGTTATTTATAAGAAGAAAGCCAAAGGAAGATTCAGAGGATGAGGACGACGATATAACTATGTTTAAGAAGATGATGGGAGAATTGGAAGAAATCAGGCAAGAAAATAAGGAATATAGAGAAGAGATGATATTGCTGAAAAGCAATTAAGCTTTAATGTACTTAAACATATCACTTAAACTTGCTTCGAAAATATACTTACAAAATAAAACACCAGAAAGCTATGAAGAATATAAAAAATGCAAAAGATTAGTCAAATAATTTGTTACAAAAGCAAAAATGGACAAATGGGGAGAATTTGGAGAAAAGATGGAAACAAACAGTAAATAGAACCAAAAACTATTCTATGGAGTTTTAAAATCAATGAGAAAAGAAAAATTCAAGATAAAAACATAAAGAATAAAACTGGCTAACTTCTCACAGAAGAAAATGAATTAATGAACAGATGGAGAGAATATTTCCAATATACTACAAACTCACTGCTATCAAGAAGAAAACAACCTGTTGAACCAAAGAATAGAAGATGGTAATGTAGATCCTATAACCATACATAATCTGAAAGAAGCTATTGCAGAAATGAAAAACGGAGAGGCACCAGGGTATGAAAGAATAACAAGTGAGATTATGAAAAAATTAGGCAAAATGCAACAGAGTTATTACTAAAGACATGTAATGCCGTATGAAGAGAAGAACAGATACCAATTGACTGGCAGAAGGCTCAGATAGTAGCGATTTATAAAAACGGTATTGCAACAACTACAGAGAAATAATACTCTTAAGTACGGCGATTAAAATATCGAACAAAAGAATAACCAGAAAAATGGACAGCACACTTGAGAAATCACAAAGTGCACTTAGAAAGGAGGAAGCACCCAAGGTCAATTATTTACCATCAAACAAATAATAGAAAAATATCATAAACAGGAAAAAATATGTATATGACGTACATAGACCTTGAAAATGCTTTTGACACGGTTCCAAGGCAAAAATTATGGGAAATATTAGAGAAGAGAAATATTAGTACCAAAATGATATGGGTGATTAAGAACAATTACAACAGAAATATGAATTAAGTCATCGCTCAAAAAAGAACATCAAAACCATTCACTACAAACTTAGTATCTTCGAATATACAAAATGAATTATAATGCATTAATTAGTTTTTAAGAGCGTAGGCGCAAAATTTTGTGCCAATGCTTTTTAAATGCATTCATTTTTTTCGAATCCTGTAAAAACTAATAAATATTTTTGAAAAATTTAAACGCAGAAGATTATATTACTATTGAGGGCCGAAAGTCTCTTAGAATAAACAAAAAGTGTTTTTAAATGAGATATTTGAAATTAAAAATCACACTAAATTTTCTCTTCTTTTTCACCCCTGTAACTTATTAAAATAACATTATAGAAGTTTTTAGGAACTTTCGGCCCTTGGTAATAATGTAATCTTTCAATCTGCGTTTAAATTTTTCATAAATACTAGTTTTCTCAGGATTAAAAAAAAACGAATACATTTAAAAAGCATTGGCACGAAATTTTGTGTCTATGCTCTTAAAAGGTATTTAAAAATCCTTTAATTTACTGGTTTCAAAAATTGTTTCTCTGGTTTGGTTAAATTTTGACAATTAATTGAAAATCATAAAAGTTTGTAAGATTGTTTTTTCTCCCGCTCAATTTTTAGGCGGTCAAAAAAATAGTTAAAGGCACGGACTGAGAAACTCGATAAGTAGACATAATGATAAAAAATGCGATTTTCTAAAAACTGGCAATTTTTAAAAGCTTTTTCGAATCTTCGATTGACTGTTGATTTGATTTTTACAATGGTTACAAACAAATGACGTTTGTGCATTATTCTGCAGTTTTTTAAGCAACAAATTAATTTTACAACTTTTAGAAATCGTCGTGTTATAGCTATTTTTATGTTTTAAAAAATAAACTTTCTTAATTTTACCTTAAACACTAAGTTTTTCAATGGTACCTAAGCAAAAAATCGAGTGAATGGCATTTTTTACACTAAATTGTTTAATAATTAAAAAAGGACGCCGAAACTTATGCGGAAAACATATAGGTTTTCTTTATACAGATTGAACGAATTTAAAACGGAACATAGGAAATCAATGTATTTCGGCTCAACTCCGCTCTAGGTGGTTGGCCAACAAAAGGTTGTCAAATAATTATATTATAAAAATCCAATACTTCAGCGGGCTACTGGATTCGGAACTCATTTAAGAACAAGTCAAAACTCCACCCAAATAGGTTGCCTAGAATCACTGAAAAACTAGACTTAAAAAGCAGTTATTATGCTGTCAATCCACTTATCGCTTCCTTATAGTCCAAGAGATAGGGCCGAATTTATAATGTTAACTATTAAATATTTTTGGTATAACAAATAGTAATTTTACTTATCTTTTATTACAATAAAAAGGTTTTTAAATTTACATTGCATAAATAATGATTGTTCAGATATAAGAAAAATTTGATTTATTATTACATTAATAATCAAATACAAAATATATTATTTCTATTTATCAATAGGTAAAATTCAAATTGTAGAATTCCTTTAACATTTTATAAATAATTATTAATAAAAATCAATTTAATAGTGGAATTATCAATTTTTTAAGTTTTGAAATTTACTTTGTAGATATTTTCAATATTTTTTTGACGTGAAAACGTCTTAAATTAGGTTGTGGCTCGGAGTCATTCATGAAAAAGTGTAAGGCCCGCTCACGTCTGTTACAGTGAGTCACCGAACGAGAGAGAGGCCCGCCGGACCGGCGAATGCCTTGCGTCTCTCTCCCACTCAAACATGATCGGTCCGCTGCGCGCGCAGCACTAGAGAATTAGGCGCGTTGAATCGGTGCGTGCTTCCGTGCTTGTGTCTCTGTCTTTCTCGAGCGTTCTTGGCGTTCAAGACACATTACAGCAGAAACACTTCCTTTCATTTCATATTTCTCCTATCATCGTCCTATCCTCAACAAAATCACTCAAATAGAAATTAGTTAAGTTTAAGTTTACATGTACAATGTTTTAGTAAACAAAATATATTTCTATAGTTAAAATTTGTGCAATTCTTATTTTCATTCAATTCCTTGTTCCTATTGTGCAATTTAATAATATTCATATCAATAAATATTCTACCGAGAAAAAGACGTTGTCACGTAAAATCTTCGCCCGTAAAACCGACTTTACAGACAACCGATTTTTTTTTAACTTTCAAGTTGATTGAATTTTTTTTCATTAGTTAATTATAATTTTACAAATTCTGTTTGGACATTAATTTTGCATCATTATTATTTTAAAATATTAAAATAATAATGATGCGCGTTCATTTAGATCAGTAATTCTAGACGCATGCGCTAAATGTAATAAGTATCAAGATGCTTTTATTCAACTTCGATTTGACTGACTTCGATTGTAATGAAGTTTTTGAAACCTTAGTCACTTATATGGAACAGGACTGACGAGAACAATTCCAAAAAGAAAAGTAAACGATGTCAGATTTTTACTATTTAACCGGCAGTATAAGTTGCATGATGTGAACGAGCCTTAAAAAAAAACTAAAAAATTTCGATGCTTCAAGCTTACCACCATGTCAAGATGAATTACACCAACATCTACTGCGAGCTCATTATATTTCAAATATTTGGACAAATGCTCATAAAAAAGTACCAACAGAATTGATTGTTGAAGAACATGGTTGGGAGTTTGAAGATGAAACATATAAATTCAAATGGTTTAGTGGACCTCAGATGCCAGAATCAGTTCGAGAAGTAGTGATTGAAAATGAAGCAGATAATGAATGTGATATTATTGAAAGTAAAAGTGACGAAGATTATGAATGTGATAACATCAATGAGAGTGAGAAAAATGACGAAGTTTTTCTAAATTTTTTTTTTCTTATCGGAAAAATCGTTTGAAAATTTTTGGAAAAAAAATCATGGTATAACTTACAGAAAATTGAATGGATTCTACAAATTAGATTTTACCTAAAAAAATTACGAAAATTTTCATTTACGGAAATTTTTTTGGAAAATTTTGAGGAAAACTCTACTTGACGCTTCTCAGAATAGTAACAGCAGTGAGCATACAAACTTTCAAATCAATCGGTATAAAAATATCATAATAAAATCAGTTTGAAAATTGTTACCGAGACCTAAAATGCGCAGGCAAGTGGTACATTTGACCCCGTTTTGTGGCTCTCTGTACCAACCCAGCTGTCCGCCCTTTTGGATTTAGAGTTTTTAGAGGCTAAATAATAAGCCATGAAAATGGCGGACATATTACTTATCGTTAATTTTTCCCCAAAAAATTGCAACTTCACCCCTGTCCGCCACCCCTTATGTATCCACTCTCGCGTCCGCCCTTTGGGATTTCGTCTAGTTATACCAAGATCTTACTCTGGGCAAATTTTCAGCCATATTATCGATCGTTAATTTTTCCGAAAAAAATTTCAACTTCATCCCTGTATAGCCACCCCCTGTACCACGAGGGACGTCCGCCTGTAAGGCAAAGTCTTAACCCAGATACAATGAATATATTCCAATAGAGAAATGTCATATTACTGATCAGTTCAAAATTTCGGCTCTATCTCTCCGACTATTAGGCAAACTCCTCTTTCCTTTAAAGGAGATAGATAGTTGAACGATATTTTATACAATGTCTATCACCGGGTATGTATTTATTTTTGTCCAAGTTTTATATTGGTCCACTATTTCAAATGCAGTTCAAACAGACATATATTAAATTGTATGTTCCGTTTTAAATTGGTTCAATCTGTATACCTAAGCCTATATTAACTAAAAAATTGTCAAATATCTGGATTAGTCACGGTCCCGAACAGGGTGTCTTTTTTTACTTATTTCCCTGTAGTATATAATGTTTAGCACAGTGTATACAGAATACAGGTTACGATCTATCTACAAAGCAGTACAATATCAATAGAACGTTAACGTTATGTAAGCGGTCATAATATCTTGTAATCACTAACTTACTTACTTTCCGTAAACAGCTTAACTCCAGTTTACTCAATGTACAACTCTTACCCATTGTTATGGTTAACAATGAGCAATTTATAGGATATGCAACAAAAGAATGCCACCGTAAAATTTTTATGGATTCCATAGCATCTCGGTAGCCCGAGAAATAAAACGGCCCTGCTGCCAAACTTCAGTGCATAACGTTGATTTATTATGACTCACACACAGCAAATATTTATATCAGAAGAATTGTGGTTGGCACTTACACGATTAGCATAGATAGGGTGATTGATTAGTGTAAGGAAGCTCAGTAGATCTGTTATAGTAAAAGATAGAAAAAAAGTTGTTAACAAAAATTATAAGCAGCTTTAAACCCCACGTTTTAAAATTAGTTAAAATCTTACAGAGTATTTCATAACGGCGTACCAGATCAAATTAATTTTTTTTTTTTTTATTAAAACACCCTGTATTTTATTCTAAATTTAACCCAGATATTACTACCGTCCTTTTAAAAGGCAGTGTAAATTATGCGTAA
The DNA here is from genome assembly GCF_040954645.1 of Diabrotica undecimpunctata. Taxonomy (NCBI): domain Eukaryota; kingdom Metazoa; phylum Arthropoda; class Insecta; order Coleoptera; family Chrysomelidae; genus Diabrotica; species Diabrotica undecimpunctata. The sequence continues at coordinate 68,311,652 of NC_092812.1, read as the reverse complement.
TTTAGGTTAGTACAGCTACCAACTGATAGATGGCTCTAGATGGAGTGTTTTCAAGAGCCAGCATTCGACAAGTTTTAACGATTTTAGTGCGCGCACATGCTGTAATTGTGAGGTTATCTGTGTAAATTGCCAGGTTTTGGACTACAAAATGGATGCTTATAATTGGAGGTAAGTCTAGAATTAAAAAACTGCTATTTCACGGCATTGGCATGTGGATTATTGTATAATAGGGACTTGTGTACGTATATTCTTGGCTCGAATAGTTGTCACGTTGTTTCAAAGGCTCGCCGCTTGGGATTTCATTTTGTTCTTTTAAAAGGACGGTAGTAATTAGTACTACCAACGTGCGTATTGTTTCAGGAGGCCTCTCAAATTGCATGAGCTATTAGAAGAGCTTGATTCTGATGAAATCCCAGTCCCTCCAGATGGTTTGATCATATTTCCCCCAGAAAATGCCAATGATGATGTCACCGATTGCGACTCCGGCGATGAAGAACTAACTACAATAAATAATTTACCGGGTAGTCAGTTGAGAAACGATGTAGAACTTGTTTTTGACAACGCGACTGAATTACCACAAGATTCTGTGAATTCCAGCCTACCAGAAGAAGATTCGGATGATGACAATATACCATTGGCTTTGTTTCTTTCCAAGGAAAAGCTGCCCCATCAATTAGAGAAGAGAATATCTGCACACTGGATTCAAGGAGACTTGTATCAACACCCTGATTGTACTTACTGGAAAACTCAATTTGGACCGAAAATGACTCAGTCGCCGATGGAAATTTTCAATTTGTTTTTTGATGATGAAGTCATTAATTTGGTTACCGAATACACTAACATCTATGTAGGACAAAGAAATCTTTTGAACGACATTACTCGAAATGAGATTCGATGTTTTATAGGCGTTCTTGTATTGAGTGGTTATGTGGTTGTGCCGAAAAGGTACATGTACTGGGAAAATCGTGACGATTCGCACAACGCAATGGTGGTAGCTGCTATATCTAGGGATAGATTTTCCCACATAATGAAAGTTTTGCATGTTTGCAATAACTTGTCATTAGATAAATTTGATAGATTTGCCAAGATGCGACCCCTGTTCGACGTAATAAACAAAAAATTTATACAATTTTCCCCTTTAGAACAACATCACAGCATAGATGAGGCAATGGTTCCGTATTTTGGTCGCCATCCCACAAAACAATTCATCAGGGGAAAACCAATCCGTTGAAGGTACAAAATGTGGGTAGGAGCCCTTCGTCTGGGATACATAGTTTGGTTTTCTCCTTACCAAGGTAATTCCGCTACAATACCTGAACAATATAAAGTCCTTGGATTGGGTGCATCAGTAGTTCTATCCTATGCAGACAGATTGAATGAAGTATGGCCTCAAAGGCGATTCCATCTTATTTTTGATAATTATTTTACTTCTATTCATTTACTACATGAGCTAAAACAAAGAGGCATATTTGGTACAGGCACTGTAAGGGAAAATCGCACCATGAAATGCCCTTTACCCTGTTCATCTATTATGAAAAAAACTGAATGTGGTAAATACGAGTATCGTCTTGATAAAAATACAGGAATAGTGGTTTGCCGCTGGCATGATAATAATATCGTTTCTATTGCTTCCAATTTTGTACCAGTAATGCCTTGCTTCTCTGTAAAGAGATTTTCACAAGCAGAGAAAAAACATATTCAAGTTCCTCAACCAAATATTGTTAGAATATACAATAACTTCATGGGTGGCGTTGATCGCAGTGACCAGAACATCAGTTTATATCGAGTGTCCATAAGAGGAAAGAAATGGTATTTTCCCCTTTTTGCCCATTGCGTTGATATGGCTATTCAAAATGCGTGGCAGATTCACAAAACTCAAGACGGTAAACTGGATCAACTTGAATTTAGAAGATCTATTGCAACTAATATTTTGGAAACTTTTAAAAAAGAAACAAAACGCGGACCTTCTAAGCGGAATTCGAATTCGGTAGCCAATTCAAGATATGACGGTATTAGCCACTTGGTTCTTTATCAAGAAAAGCAATCGCGATGTGGATATTGTCACAAAAAAGTCCAGTTTTTGTGTGAAAAGTGCAAAATACCTTTACATCCAAAATTTTGTTTTAAATCCTTTCATTCTTTGTAAATTGATACTAATAAAATATATATGATATCTGGTACCGTATATTACTACCGTCCTTTTAAAAGAACATGTCAAAACTTGACAGGTATCGTCATAAAAAAATATATGATTGTGTTTTTTGGTTCCATATGCTATAATTTCCATGAAAATTCGAAATTAATTCAAAATGTTAACAATAAAAGTTTCTTAATATTGTTCTGAAGCTATTTTCTTGTGGCATTTTGTGGCTTATTCCCATTTAAATATTAATTAATAAAAGTTTCAGTAATATCTGGGTTAAAATCTGCTCCACCTCTCCATCACACCAATATATAGTTATAACCTGGGTATTTAAAACGGTATCTTCTTCTTCTTCAGCCTGTATTCGTCAACTGCTGGACATAGGCCTCTTCCATTTGCTTCCATTGATTGAATACTCTTGGCAGTTCTCATCCACTGCTTGCCCGCGACTTATTTGATATCATCTGCCCACCTCTTCTGTGGTCTGCCTACTCCTCGCCTGTTCTCTCTTCGTCTCCAGTTTGTTAATCTCTGTGTCCATTTTTCGGGATTATCTCGGGCAACATGTCCGACCCACTTCCACTTGAGCCTTGGTATACGTTCTGCGACGTCAGTAATCTTTGTTCTTTCACGAATGTCGATATTTTGAATCCTGACTCTCAAACTAATCCCTAGCATGGCCCTCTCCATCGCTCTTTGGGTTGTACTGAGCTGCTCTAAGGTTTTCTTTGTAAAGGATATGGTCTACAGTCCATATGTAGTTATAGACAAGATACATTTGTCATAAACTCTACGTTTTAGACACATTGGTATATCTTTATTCTTCAAGATAAAGCTTAACTTGCCGAAAGCTACCCAAGACAATTGTATGCGTCTTTTTCTTTGGGCTATTTGGTTTTCTTTGCCGATTTTAATGGTATGTCCAAGATATATATAGTGGTCTACATTTTTAAGACTGACGTTGTCAATAACAATATTAGTTTGTAAATTACTCATTATTTTTGTTTTCTGAAGGTTCATTTTAAGACCTATTTTATTTGACTGCTGATTTAATTCCTTGAGCATTTCCTCCAGTTCCTTGATATCTGTACTAAATAATACTATATCGTCCGCAAACCTCAAATAACTCAAACGTACACCATCAATCTTTAGACCTTTTTGCTCCCAGTTGAGCTGTTTGAATACATTTTTCAATGCTAAGGTAAAACGCTTTGGTGAAATAGTATCACCTTGTCTAATATCTTTACCAAGGCGCATTTTTTCAGTTTTTTCGTCTTCATTGATTTTGATGTGGAATGTGGCCTGTTCATAAATGTTTTTAATAAGTGTAGTGTACCGTGAGTCTATTCGAGCATCCCTCCGGGCCGACAAAAAGGACTAAGTTTCAATACTAACGAAAGCCTTGTGAAATTCAACAAATGCCATATGTAGAGGTACATCATATTATGTGGTTTTTTCTATCAGTGTTCTGATGGTTTGTAAGTGAACGTTAGTACCAAACCCTTTTCTAAATCCCGCCTGTTCAACCAGTTCATATAAATCTAGTTTTTGTGTTATGCCGTTGGTTATTATTCTTGTTAGCAATTTGTATAAGTGTGACAACAAAGTGATAGGTCTGTAGTTTTCAATATTAGTAGTGTCTTCTTTCCTGTGTAAAAGTATTATTTCGGCGTTTTCCCACAGACTGGCTATTCTTTTTTCTGTTAGACATTTATTCAACAAAACTTCCACAACCTCTACAACGGTGTTGCCACCCATTTTTAACATTTCAGACGTTATACGATCCTCACCAGGAGCTTGTTTTATTTTTCATTTGTTGTAAGACATGTCTAATTTCCAAAGAAGTTATTTTAGGGAGAGTTTCTGAGCCGACGTTTAGAATTATTCTATGGTCTGTTCCGGGGTTCTGTATACTAGATGTATACATATTCTCATAGAACGTTTGTATTTCCTTGATTATTTGAGTTTTTTCCGTAACCTTATTTTAGTTATCTTTAATTTTCCTTTAGTTTTTTATTATCTATTTATAATATATACCTATACCTATTTAAAACGGTATAACATTACATATACATTACATAGTATAATATTACATAAAAATCGTATCAAGTTTAATACCCTGTATAATTAAAAGGTATATGGATGTCAAACCTGGACCCTAACCAAGGCAAACATGAATAAATTAGCCACAACAGAAAGAACAATGGAAAGAGCAATGTTAGGTATACGACTGTCAGATAAAAAGAGGAACGACTGGGTAAGATCCAAAACAAAAGTCGAGGACATAGAAACAAAAGTCGAGGACATAGCAACAAAAATTGCCAAACTTAAATGGAGCTTCGCGGGCCACACTGCTAGACAAAAAGACCAACGTTGGAATACTACAATACAACATTGGAGACCTTACGAAAGTAAACGACCAAGAGGAAGACCACAGATGAGATGGGTTGATGATATTAAAAGAATAGCCGGAACAAATTGGAAATATGTTGCTCAGGATAGAGACCGATGGAAGGAGTTGGGAGAGGCCTATGTCCAAACATGGACGACAGAAGGCTAAGAAGAAGAAGAAGAATTAAAAGGAGTACAGGAACAATAATCTGTTGCAACCACAGGTTTTTAATAATAATTAAAAACTTCAAAAATGATAATATTCATTAAATCGAATATAGGGTAAGTCAAAATGTAATTGAATTATTTCTTGGTAATTTTAAATGGATTTATTTTATATCACATTTTAAAAAGTACTATTACCATACTTCAATTTTTATGAAGTTATTAATTTAGATCTTTTCATTCTTCTATCAAAGTATTAATTAGGTAGGTATTTAAGCGTTTACCAATACTTATTGTAAGTTGGCCATGATTGATTTTCTTTTTTTGTTAGATATGTTTTATACACTTTATTCTTAACCCTCTATTGAATGAATTTATTTTATTTTATTTTTTGACAAAATATACTAAAATTATATTAAATTACTCATTTTTCTTATTCTTCTTATCAATCACTTATTTTTTTTAAATGATCCGGTTTTTGAGAAAAAAAAATTTATGCTCATTTGGAAACATTATGTACAAAAACTTTTATTGGAACCAATTGTCATACACATTAGATCGATGTATTGTCAGTATCAAGCTATTCCAAATTGTAAAACTTCTTACAGTTACTACTTTTAGAATTAAAGTATAAATGCACCTTACTTTCTCACACTGGACTCTTGATTTTCCCTTACAGTTTATCATCTTACATCTTTCCCTGTTTACAGTCCAGTTTGGCCAGTGTGAAAACTGATCTGTTTGTACATATATAATATACTTTTCTTTTTTGTAAAACACCACTGTTAGTTAGTTGTTCAGCTAGAATTGTTTTGAAATTCAGCAGTGGTATAATCTCGTCAGTTTTGCCAATTTGTTTTTTGATTCGCCTGTCTAATAGCCAAGCATTGAATACTGCTACATCCTGCATATGATAGAAAATACGGTGGTACCATTTTTTGCTTTTGATTTGTGGTGTGGATCTTGCAGATCCACACCGCCCATGTGCCTGTTATATTGTTGTATAATGTCTGAGCAATCAATTTCTTTCCTAGTTCTTTCGGTGCGAAAGAATCTTTCCACTTTAGCTATTGGTTAAGTTCCACAATAATCTGACAATAAAGACACAATTTTGTTGTCACACCATTGGACTGTATGTATTGCAGTATTCTCATAAGTACCAGAGTGTTTCTGAATGTTTCCCCTTTGTAATTTTTTAATTTCTTTCTTTTGCCAACGTTTATAATTCAGAATTCGATTTATACGGATTGTTACGATGGAATATATGCCTCGTTTTGACAAATATGATACCAGTGGTATACTTGAAAAATAATTATCGTAAAAGAGTTTGTGGTGTTTATTGGACGGTATTTCTCTGCTCAATCAAACTACAATATTACTAGCAGCTCCCAAGTGACTACCAACCTACCATGAAATGAATGAAATATTTACCATTTCATCAGTAGTAAAATTCTTTATTGCTAATTTAGAGTGAATTTATTACTGGAATTATTATTATTTGTTAAAGGAAAGCTTTGGTCGTTTCTATTCGGCGTCTCAATTCATCAAACACGCTGTAAGATTGTTACTAATTTTCAAATATGGAGTTTAAAGCTATCTACAATTTCTGTAAATAACTTTTTTTGTATCGTTTATTATCTGAGCAATAACAGATCGACTGAGCTTCTTCACACTAATCAATCGCCCTGCATGTAATACCAAAAGTGTTAAACCTAGAACCGAATGTAACTAATGTACTATAAATATTGTTTGTAATAGCGAGTGATATCAAAATAAATTTAAAAAGAGGAGTTTCCAGCGATTTATAACTGTTAACAGAATTTTTTTTTATTCACAATTTCTCAATCATCAAGTATTTAAAAATTTCAAAATTATAAATACTAGAAATATAGGATATAAAGGCGCTGCACATTCTTTAAAATTAAAACCTTTGACTGCCGTAGAAAACTGTCCAACGAAGTAAAAATGCGCATAGTAAATTATTACATACTGCTCTGCAGAGGAATCACCAACGGTAAATGGTTATAGCCTAAAGGCATTAGAGATGTGATTATACCGAAGAATGTTAGGTATATAATAGACTAACGGATCATCAATAACCAAGCAACTAGATAATTAAAAAAAAACACAATATATGACCAAAACTAACAATGGCTATAAGAAAATTGCTCAAATCACAAGAGGAGCCACTACTTATTATTATAGTGATATATCAAAAACGAAAGTAGTAGGAATAGTGGTTAATCGTCATAACAGTAGACTATCAACAATTCTAGTAAATACTCTTGAAGTATACACTCACGCGACAATCAAAACATACTGGAGAGACTGTTAATCATGATTCTTATGATTCCCACTGCGGTATCGTTCAAAACGATTCGTCCTGCAGGTACGGGCCCACCTCTAGTATCATTCCCATACATCAATTAAATGGAATGTTGCGTATTCTGGTTAAAACTAAGTTGCACAGATATTAACATCTTGCCATTGAGCGCGTTACCGATTTCATCCATCAGTAGGGGAAATTAATGAATGTCGGCGATTGGGCGATTATCAGCAACGATGTTATGTAATCAAAATAATTTTACTTTACTTTAGCTTTAACTTTTACTTTACCTAATAGAGAAAATAAAAAATATGGTAATAAACCAATTTAGATTTAGTTGATTTTGAAACTCGCGTTTTGTGCATTGATGTTTTTATTAACAAATGCAGATGGTGCGAAGAATCCCCGAGTTGTAGGAGGCTACCAAGAACGACGAACGCTGCACATAATTACGTATAATTTAAGAACCTTATCTAAGGATGAAAAAATGACGAAACTGGAGGAAGAACTTAAACATGTGAAATGAGATATTACAGGAATTAGCGAAGTCAAAAGAAGAAGTGAAGATCAGGTCAAACTAAAATCAGGCAATATATTTCACTATAAAGGGCAAACAGAATCGACAACTGGATGAAAAAAGGTTTAATAGTACACAAAAAATTACAGAAAAATATACAGAGCATTGACTGCATTTTCCCAAGAGTTATGTATATAAATCTAAGACTAAATAAGAGATACAATCTGAAAATAATCCAGGTATACGCCCCCACCAGCGATTAAGAAGATGAAATTGCTGAAGCCTTTTATGAGGAAATCGAAAGAGCAAAAAAGCTGGAACCGGCTCATTACAATCTGATAATGGGAGATTTTAATGGGAAATTCGGAAGGAAGAAGGTTGAACAAGAAGTGGCAATCGAAGATTTTGGAATCGGAGTAAGAAACGAAAGAGGCGAAATGCTTACCAACTTTCTACTGCAACACAAATTATATGCAATGAACACTTTTTTTAAGAAGAAACACAATAGAAAATGGACGTGGACTAGTCCAAAATAGACGGAAGAACTAAGAGCGAATATGATTATATAATAACAGACAAAAAGCAAATTATTCAAGATGTCACTGTACTCAATAAACTATCAGTAGGAAGCGACCACAGACCAGTAAGAGCTAGAGTAATGATAAACCTACAAAAATAAAGAGCAAAGATGATAAACAGTTGCAAACGCATAGTTTGGAATTCACCAAATCAGCCAGAAGCATACATAAAAAATATAGCCTCAACTTTACAGAGTAATAATCTCAAACCTCTAAGTATCGACGATCACAATAAATTAATAACAGACTCGGTTAGAAACGCACAACTCAAATTTTGCAAGAAAAATGACACCAAAGGTGAAAAGATTAACAAAGATACAAAAGCCTCACGGAAATACGACGAAACCTAAGCGAGAACGAAAAGGGAAACAAAGAAGAATATAGAAAACTAAATAAAAGAATTTCAGCGGAAATTAGAAAAGATGTAAGAAGATATAATACTAATGTAATTACTCAAACAGTAGAAGAGAACAAAGGTTTAAAGATAATGTAAAGAAAACTCACACAAAGTAAAAAAGAAATATACAAGCTGAGAGATAAAGACGGAAAGGCAACAACAGATAAACAAAACATTCTGAAAATAACCAGAGAGTTTTATAAAGACTTCTATACCAGCCAAAGGCCACAAGACAGGCCGACACGAGTAAATACTCTCATAAATCAGGGATCGGAAATACTTTTACCCATTACTGTGTCAGAAGTAAGAGCAGCTTTAAAGGAAATGAAGAACCATCGATCGCCTGGTGATGATGGACTCGTTATTAAGGCAATAAAAGCTGGAGGAGAAATTCTATTAAAATCAGTATGCGAACTGTCTAATAAATGCTTACATGCGGGTACGATTCCAAAAGACTGGAACAATGCAGTGATAGTCTTGTTACACAAAAAAGGCGATATTACTAAATTAGAAAATTATAGACCCATCAGCATCTTGACACATATGTACAAACTCTTTATGAAAATCTTAACAAAGAGACTAACACCTAAACTTGATTTCTAAAAACTCAAGGAACAGGCAGGCTTCAGGGCAGGATATGGTACAAATGACCATTTGCATACCATAAAGATCTTAATAAAAAAGTGCATCGAGTACAACATACCACTGGTTCTTGCATTTGTCGATTACGAGAAGGCTTTTGATTCTGTAGAGTTTGAAACAGTACTGGAAGCCCTAAATCAGAGCCGAATAGATTACAGGTACACGGCACTAATCAAAAACATCTACGAGAATGCTACATCAAGTATACGACTACACGAAGACACAGAAAAACTCAGCTTAGGTCGAGGAGTTAGACAAGGAGACAATATTTCACCAAAATTGTTCACGGCAGCTCTAAAGTTAATATTTAAGAACACTCAATGGCAACATATGGGCATCAATATAGATGGAGAAAGATTAAATCATCTAAGGTTTGCAGATGATGTTGTTTTAATCGCAGATAACTTACAGGATATAGTTTATATGATACATTCGCTTAAAAATCTGTCTGAAAGAGCAGGACTAAAGATAAACTTTGAGAAAACTAAACTTATGACAAATCTCGTAATGAGTGGAAATATAACTATAGACAATAATACCATACAACAAACAGACACTTACAAATATCTGGGACACGAGATCAAAATAAGCAGTGACAATCAAACACTTTAAATACAAAGGCGAATAGGCCTGACATGGGCAGCATTTGGCAAATTAAGTCATATTCTAAAAAGTTCAATTCCCATGTGTCTCAAGCGAAAGGTTAATAACCAATGTGTTTTGCCTGTACAAACTTATGGAGCAGAGACTTTAACACTCACGCAAAAATCTGCGAATAAACTCAGAGTTACACAACGAGCCATGGAACGTGCAATGCTGAACGTGAGCCTTCAAGACCACATAACAAACCAACAAATCAGGCAAAGATCAGGAGTTCAGGACCTTATCGAAAGAACCACGACGCTTAAGTGGAACTGGGCAGGGCACTTAGCCAGAACACAAGATGGACGGTGGACAAGACGTATTATGGAATGGAGGCTCAGAAATTATAAAAGAAGCCGAGGACGACCACCGACTAAATGGACCGATGATATAAAACGTGTAGCGGGAAACTGGCTACAAGCGGCCCAGTGTAGAGAACACTGGAAAGAACTAAGGGAGGCCTATGTCCAGCAGTGGACGCGATTGGCTGATATATATATCTGCCTACTCCCCTCACTCGTGACGTACCAGTATCTTGTTCTGTGGAGTTCCTCAGTGTCGAGTAACGAACGGTCTTACAAGAGAACGGTATGCGCAAAACGGTTTGAGAGGTATGGTTTGAGGCAAGGGTCTTTGAAACAGTGGTCGCCATATTGCCGGAAGTCTTTTTGCGTCACCGCGCATGTTTAAGCTGTTAGCCCGTTTTTCAATTTTACAAATTACGAATTTTACAAATGTATAGAAAATCCTTAAAAATAAGGGTTTGTAAAGTTATTTTTGTTAATTTATTGCTTAATTTTATGCAAAAATAGCTTTAAAAGTCGATTGTTTGAAGATTATTATTAATTTTTCTAAAAATGCACAAAAACACTTTGATTTCGCGTGGGAATAAGGACAATATCACAAATATCTATTTTTAAAAATTTCAAGAAGTTTCACTTAATAGTTGTCATTGCAAAATTTAATTTTTTTTAATCAAATAGGCAGATATCGGGCACAATTTTTTTATTCAATCCTGCCCAAGTACTTTCGCTCTCAAAGCATCTTCAGGGGCATTTCGTACAAATTGTAGGCTATCCATCACTTTTATGAATGTCATAAAGATTAAATAATACTATTTACACAACACTAGCCAAAGGACAAACAGCTTAAAATTTTTTTAATTTGAATAGGTCACTACTATTCACTCTTAGATTGATATGAAGCATGAAACCTAATAAAGTTGATCAAACCATATTTTATATTTAACATTGTTAATAATATTATAAATAAACACAAGACAATGCATATTTCTTCTGTGCTCTAATACTTGCAAACCAAATATTTGAAGCAATTGTTTTGATGCCATAAGATAGCAATACTTTTAAAAATAGAAATATTTTTGTATCTTTTCTATATCAATATTAACTTTGGCTTCAGAAACCCATACCACTGATGCATATTGCAAATTTGGTCTGACTAAAGCGTTATATAGTCTAATGGTTGTGTTTATACTAAAATGTTTATAATTTCTTATTACAAATCTCAGTATTTTGGAGGCCTTATTAACAATATTTATATGGTGTTCATTAAATTTCATGTTAGTCTGTAGATATATTCCCAGATCTTTACATTTGGTTTTCCTAGATACTACACAATTGTCACTTCTATTACTTTAACTGTAGCCTATTTTGTGGGTAAGAGATATGACTCAACATTTTTTAATATTCAAGACCATATTATTGTCCCTGAACCATTCTACAACTGAGGTGAGATCATCCTGTAGTAACTGACAATCATTTTGAGTACTTATAGTCTTAAAAAGCTTAAAATATCATCAGTATAGATCAGACTAGTTACTCGGTTTAATAAACAATTCACAAATTAGCTAATTGAATTTTGATAATCTATACAATGAGGTACCCCACATTATAAAACATCAATTTTCGTTGATTAGAACCAGAGATATTGCGACTTTTAGAAATTTGAATTTATGAGTTTGGTTTTTGAAATAGTGTACTATTTCGAGTTTACTATATCGAGAAATAAAAAAGGGCTAACTCGGGTTCTAAGGGTTTGTCATCGAATGCCATATTCTGTGGACTAGTGCGCATTTCGATGCGCATCGCCCCGCCTCGAATTTTCCCATTGGCTCTTGACCTGGAAATCCCTATTTATCGCTCGAACAGCGCATATAAATATTGGCGATTTTCAGGTCAGCCAAGTCAGTCCCTCACGGGCTCTCCGAGAGCTTAGTGCTCTCGGGGCTCTGCTTCCTGCATTTATTTTCCATACTCTGTGGCTGAGAATTGTTTCAACTTAACTTGGTGTTTTATTTCGACGAAGAAATTGTCATGTAAGAAATATCTTGCCTTTTTCAAGGCAAGACACCGAAATATTTACAAGTCCATAACCCGAAAATGGACTTAAAGTAGAGGAGCTCTCGACGTTAACTCCGAAGCCCTCTACAGAGCACCCGGGGATTTCAGAAGGTGGTTAGACCCTTATTTGTTCCACCGAGGTGACAGTAGCACATAGTATTTTTTTTAAATTCCTGTAAAAATAACAATATGTGGATGCATCTGAGTTATTTTAAATGTTTATAAGCTTAAAATCATGGTACTTTTGTAAACCTATTTTACAATATTTAACATAATTTTTTTAAAACGTAAAATGATTTAACTTGATAAAATAAACCTCTCTATTTAAATTGCTGCTTTCATAATTCATGTAGGTTTAATAGTTTACGCATAATAACTTTATAGATAAAAGCTTTCTGGTATACACAATTTTTAGGTAGGTAATTAAAGTTTTTTGTGCATTTTTAGAAAAGTTATTAATAATTTTCAAAAGATCGACTCTTGAAGCTAATTTAGCAATAATTAAGTAACAAGTTAACAAAATAACTTTACAAACTCTCATTTTAAAGGATTTTCTATGCTTTTTTAGTAAAATTGTGTGACTATTCCATATATTTGACCGGTCTTCACCTTTAGTATTTAAAATCAAATAGCGATCTTACATTGTTTATATATTGTTTATAAATAAAAAATGACGTTTATTATTTTGCGTATTTTGTTTAGTACGTATTGATATTACCGAATTTATCAAAAGCAGTTATTATTATTTGCTAGTAGAGCGTGGTTATATTGGTTATGTTGAATTTTATGCATATGTTACGAGCAAAGCCCGAAATTGGACAATCCTAACATTGTACACAAATTATTGTCCACTTCTAGCATTGTACCCCCAAACTGTACAATGTCCGAAATAATCAAAATAATTGTCGACACGCTCATCGGTTCGAATCGATTATCATTGACAAGCGACACACCAAATCAAAAATTGAAAAATCGAATCGAAGAAGAAATTGTTCTACAATAGATATTGTTAGTGAAACATTTCAAAGCTTCAAGAGATAGATACATCACTATAATATAGGGAAGATGTTTGTAAAACATCTTAGATTTTCAAGAGATATGTATGATAATTTAAAATAATTTAATTCTACGAATCCAAGAGTCAAAAACGCTGGTTAATTATGGATTTATAACCTCAATTGATGTTTGTTTGTCGTTAATAACAAATGGGGAATAATCGTAAAAATCGATATGAATCGATATCTGATATATTATCTCAAACTTTGACGCATAGCTACTTATTGAAATTCGAACATTGTACAGCAATTCTTTTATACAAAATCCGACGATTATATATATATATTTCGGAGATTGTACAGTAAAGGGGTACAATGCTAGAAGTGGACAAGATTTTCTGTACAATGCTAGGATTGTCCAATTTCGGACATTGCTCGTAACACATACATGAGGAAACACAGTTGAATTTTACGCAAACATGGGCAAATACATCGCAAAAATCGTAAGTACCTCAATTTTCTAGTAATTACATACATTTCCTTACCTGACTTTCTGTGTTTTTGCTGTGTTGAATTTATTATAAGCGCAATTAAGACAAAGTACGATTATTTAACAATATTATTAGGGCATTTTAAACAAAAAAAGAGCTATTTCACGTCAGTTTCGGTATTTAAAAGAAAAACAGTCATTTTAAGGTTTTAATACGATCATTTTACTGTGGCTAATTAATATCAGAATATAATTACAACAGCTGTTTATAGGTTTTTGAGGTAAAAACATACAGGGGTAAAAAAATAGTCACACATTTCAGGTTTCAACACGAATACATAAGAAAAATGTAATTAAAATAAGTATGCCAATGTAACTAATGTCAATTTTGACAAATTAATAATTTTCATGTTGTGTATCGTATTTTGGTTTGTTATTCACTTTTGTATAAAATAAAGCTATTTGTATCTTGTTGTTGATACATTATACAGTTCATTTCATGATCATTTGGACGCATGGCATAGTAAAGAGAGGAGAAAGTTGAATCCAGATAAATAATTCCTGTGCGAGAACGCCATCGAAAGCAATCGCAGTTGTATAGTTGAATAAACACGATAAAAATATTTTGTGTTTAAAAATCCATGGGAAACATCCCAAACATTTGCTATGGAATCACTAACAGGAGATTTTTACTGTCATCATTGCATGTGTTTGTCTTTTTAAAGACGAATTACATGCTATGATTTTTTTCTGACGGGTATTCTCAAGTTAAAGTTAATTTCATTTTTTTTTTTACTAAAGACACAGAAGTGTACTTACATTAAAATGGTCAGTAAGACCAATTATCAATTTGGTTCTAACTTAAATTACTAATGAAATCTTAAAATTAGGTGTCTACTCACTAGTATCTTTCTTATTATTTCTAATAACTAGCATTAAATTTAGCATGCATACTCGCAGAACACTTTACTCTGCTTTTCACTCACTCATTATACCAGTTCAAAAGGCTTTGTTCTTTTGAGCCTTCTTTCTAGGTTCGTATTGTCGAGGAGCTGGATAGCCTCAACGTTTACATGATGATGAAGTCGTTGTTCATGGCTCCCTGCAAATTTCTTGATTATCTGATTGACGTCTTCCATCTTGAGGTCCCGGTGAAGGTCGTTGTTCCTAACGTACCAAGGCGCATCTACGATGTTCCTCAGTACTTTATTCTGGAATATCTGGATTACTTTGATGTTACTAGGCTTGGCACAGCTCCAGAGTTGGCAGCCATAGGTCCATACTGGTCTCAGTATTTGTTTATAGATTAGGAGTTTATTATTTATGGATAGAAAGGAATGTCTTCCCATTAACCAATACATTTTCTTGTAGCGGATGCCTTGTTCTTCTCTTTTCTTCTTCACGTGAGCTTTCCAGCGAAGTTTCGCATCAAGAGTGATCCCCAAGTACTTTGCTGATGTTGCAATAGGCACTTGGACATAATTTATTCTAATAGGAATATTATTAATTCTCTTATTGGTAAAATTTATATGGACTGATTTATTCTTATTCAGTTTAATTTTCCATTTTTTGGTCCATTCATGGATTTTATTTATTGAATTTTGTAGTTTTTCTGTAGCTTCTTCGACGGTGTCACTTACCGCTAAGACAGCAGTGTCATCTGCGAAGGTAGCTATGGTGTCGTCTTCTAGCTCAGGTATATCACACGTGTATATTAGATATAGGACTGGACCCAATACACTCCCTTGTGGAAAACCTGCTTCAATATCCTTGAAATCAGTGTATGCATCTTCTTGTTTAACTCTAAAATGTCTGTTCGCTAGATATGATTGTAATATATTTGAATATTGTTTAGGCATGAATCATTTAAGTTTATGTATCAAACCCTTATGCCAGACTTTATCAAAATTTCATGTAATCGAATGAACTATCTTACAAGTAAAGTCGTCCCAGGAACGCAACTCAACAATATTGGCAATATCATTTTAAAGTCGTCTACTTTAAAATGTATAATGTATGTCTGAATTGTCAATATAAATGAGTCAGATAAAATAAAATTATTAGAAGAATTTTTCACCGAGTAACAAAAAAACAAAATTCGTTTAATTTACTAATGTTTATATTTTGAGAACGATTTCCGAAGTGGAAATTGAAACGTCAACAAACGTACTTTAACCTTTAATTGTGGCTTATTCCCATTTAAATAGTAATTACTTTAACATGCCACAAGAAAATAGCTTCAGAATAATATTAAGAAACAGTTATTAGATACCTGTATCAAAGGATTCCACGAAAATCCTTTTTATTTGGTAATTTCTTTGGTCTAAGATTATCTTATTCATGTTCTAATAAATATATCCATGGTGTTTTTATTAATGCTAGTAGACATACATTTTACAATTTAATTGTTGAATTTAAGTTCTAGGCTGTATTAAAAGTAATTTAAATATATTAATTCTCAGAAATAGTCACCGTTTCATCATCGCTATCATCCATGGAATCACTGCAATTTTCGATTCTAAAGTAGTTAGTTTCTTATGTTAGCTCATGTAGCAGTATTTTCTTGGGTTCAGAACTGTTAACCTAATAGATCACATGCATGTAGGTGGCGCTGGCGTCAGGGTTTGGTATTAAAACATAACCTTATTATATTCTGCCATTTATTTACATTGTTTGGTACTCGTTTCCTAGTTGTTATGAAATTGTATGAGTGATTTGTTTTAATACGTTATTTAGGGCATTTTAATTGTTTGGACACTTTTACTAAAACTTTACAGTATGCCTTACAATTGTTGTGTGTCACAAGCAATTCAGTTTCCAATAAAACTGACAATGTTACGTTTCATAAATTCCCCTTGAATAAAGCTTTACAAAAACGATAGTTGATCGCTATCAGGTTTGAAAAAAGTATCAGCAAGCACACAAAAATCTGATCCAGGCACTTTTCAGATAATATTAATACCGTTACAAGTTTGGGTAAGTTAAAAAATACTTATCCTAATTTCTTGCATTATCATTGTCTTGTTTTTTTAGGACAATAGAGGATCCTTAAAAAAGATGAAGTACCTTCAGTAAATTTACCAAAAAGAAAGTTGGAGACTCCAGTGAAGAACTCTGGGAGAAGTGATAGATATAGAAAAAGAATTTGTGCAGCAGTATTGCCACCAAAAAAGAGCATAGAGAAACAGAATTACAAACAGTTAAGAATGACACACAAAAGTGTAATTTAACAGATATATCTCCTAAAGTCTAAAGACACCAGTCTTTAGGCACTCTGGAAATATACCAGGACTTCCAACACATTTCTTGGAAGATTTAAGAAAATTTTTATGGATAGTCCATCAGTACTACAGGAAGATTTGCTTTTGATACTACTGATTGTTTGGATTAGTTCAGATTTATCAACTGGTCTTATAAATAATGAATTCGAGACCTCGTTTGAATTGGGGAGATAGGAAATAGGATCTTGTTGTGGCAAAATAGTTGATGTTATATTTTTACTCACATTAACGAAGTATTCATTTAGATTTTCAGGGTTTGGAAGAGAAAATGTTTAAGCTGAGTTAGTTTTATTTCGAAGATCGTTTATTATGGACCCAGTTTCTCTTTCATCATTTTAAGACCTTCATAGACGATGCTGATAGTACATTTTTCTAGCTGTTTTGATAAGTTTTAGATAGGTTCCTCTGTTCTTGGAGATATATTCAGTGACAAAGACGTTGGTAGTAAATTTCTTGATGTACAGTAGTGAACGCATATTCTTGGCTGATATGCATATACTTTGGTAGTCCAGGGTTTATGATGTTTTGACTTAATTGTAATTAAAGGGAATGCCTTATTGACAATATAGACAGGAATATCTAAAAAATCACTGAAATTATAGTCCAAGTCCACAGGGGGAAAGTGCCACCCAGAAGTCAAGCACAAATTTTGGAATTTACGAAAGTTCTGAGCGGACAAAATCCTACCTAAACATTGGGTTTTCGAGGATTGTTTGTTAAGAGTGGTAAACTTAGTATATACTGCTTCATGATCAGATAGGTCTGCATTAATAATTGTAGAGCGTACATCAAGGGGTGAGAAATCTGAGACAATATAATCAATTATGGTAGATGTTGTTTTAGTAATTCTTGTAGGAGAATTAACGTGCATTGTAAAACCATCCGATTTGAATATATTGACCAAGGATAATTGGGTAGCACAAGCAACAGCGTAATTAATATTCAAGTCACCGCATAGAATCTTTCTGCTTTTATTGTGACTCTGTAGTTATTGTGACTCTGTAGTTTACCTGACCCAGAATCGTGTTTGTATGAAGAGTGATTAAATATTTTTCCAGAGTAATATCCAAATGATCCCATGAGATATTATAGAATAAGAGTTTTCCGCTACTCAGTATACTACGCTGTTAGTTTTTAATAGCGCGCCTCAAAATTTCATAATACGTTGTAGAATTTTGGTCATAAGAAGACGCGACAAGCAAAACATTATCTTGCGGTACAGTATTCAATCAGACAGCACCTTTATACTTGTAGATAAAATATTCATTTTTCTTACTGAAATTCTTCTTTAAAATAATACACCATATTAGTTTGAAAGCTTTCCACGACATCCAAGATTCTCATTTCCCAGAGTAAAAATTATTGCTCATATAAGATTAAGCTCATATGGTTGTTTATTGACTATTAAACCGCACTTCTCCTGCCCATCAAAAATTGAAGGGTATGGCTATAAACTCTAGACAAAATTAACTCACTTATAGGGTCACATTTATATGTTAATGCAATATTTATTACAGTTTTAATCAATAATTTCTTTATTTATTTGTTGGTAATTATTTTCATTTTAATTACGTCCATTTTGAGAATATAATTAGTTTCTCAAGTTCTCAATAGATTTTGTGGCTCTGTCTGCAATCTTTATGTTGGTAATCTTTTAGATAGTACCTGAAATTTTTGTTCAATAATATACAGTGCTAGTCAAAAGTCCGTTCCCCCCCGTCGTATCTTTTGAACGGTTATACTTATAATAGTGAAATTTGGAGGAAGGTAATAAACAGACGTAGCCTTAACTAGTTATAATTTTAAATAGGACCCTAAAATTGTAGTTTCGCATTTAATTAATAAATATTAAAACCTTCACTTCTGGTTACTTGTCAAAAAGTTGACGTTTTTCAATTATGTAATTGTTTTTACGTCAATGTAAACTTTTTTGACAATTAACCAGACGTGAACGTTAGAATAATAATTAATTAAATGCGAAACTACAATTATCTTAATATAAATATTCGAATACCTAATTGTCGAATAAATTAAAATTTTACTTTGACATTTAATTAATAAAAATTCTAACGTTCCCCTTTGGTTATTTGTCAAAAAATCTAGTTGTTTTTAGTTTGCAAAAACGTTTATAGCTCAATATTTAGTTTCTGTTTCGGCTTAGTTTAGTCAATTCTCTAGTTATTTTTAGTTTGCAAACGCGTTTTTACCTGAATATTTAATTTCTATTTCTTCTTAGTTTAGTCAATTCAAGTTTAGTCAAGTTGTTTTTAGTTAGTTGTTCTTAGATAATATTTAGTTTAATTATTGTTTAACAAGACCTTTAAATTTTTAGAAAGACCGAATTGTACGTACTGTAGCCGACAAAGTAGCAGCTGTGTTAATAATTGCCTCGGGGGTACCTCTCATTAAACGTCTTTTTAATGAGAGGTACCCCGATCGCCCTACATCGAGAGCGTATTTAAGGAAGCTTCTTCGGAAGTTTAAACAAACAGATACTGTTCACGATGTCAAACGATCTGGTCGACCAACAACAATTAGTGATGACAAAAAAATTTACATAATTTCAGAAATAGTAGTGAACCCTTCTTCTTCTACAACCCAAGTTGCATCTATCTATGGAATCAGTCAAAAGACAGTACACCGACTATCGGCTGAAAACAAATTTCATCCATACAAATTAAAAATTGTGCACCAACTTTCAGATGATGACCCGGACTTAAGAATAGAATTCTGTGAAAATATGTCCAATAAAATTAAGTAACAGCCCGATTACATAAAAACAATTTGTTTTAGTGACCAAAGTACTTTTTCTCCCAATAGAATGTTAACACACATAATGTGAGGTATTGGAGTGACACAAATCCTTACGTCTTTCGTGAAACACATACTCAATTTCCAAGAAAAATAAATGTTTGGGCAGGTATTTTGGAAAACCACATAGTTGGGCCTGTTTTTGTCAATACCAACTTAATTGGTGAAGTGTATCTGGAGATGTTACAAAATGCAATTGAACCGTTACTTGAAAATCTGGAGGATAATCCAGATGAATTCGGCAACTTGGAAATAATGTTTCAACAAGATGGTGCTCCTGTACACCATTATGGTGCAGTAAGACGTTACCTAGATGAGGAATATCGGGGTAGATGGATTGGATGACAAGGTATGATAGAATGGCCAGCTCGGTCACGGGACCTCACACCATTAGATTTTTTTCTGTGGGGATACTTGAAATCTAAAGTTACCGCTACAGCACCCGACAATATTGAAATTTTAAAACAACGAATTGTTGAAGAATGTAGTGCAATTTCCTCTGACACATTTAAACGAGTATGGCAAGAGTTTAGAAATGGGATGCATCAGGAACTAGATGGAGTACATTTTGAACAATTACTATAAGAACTGGTTGTTAAATATTTATTAATTAAACGAGAAGCTACAATTTTAGTATTCATTTAATTTATTCATCAAAATGAGCTTAAACTCAAACAAAATTATTATTACTAAATAGGTATTTATAATATTTTTCAAACGAGGTATCACTTATCATAAGGTCCTATTTGAAATTGTCTGTCTCAGTGGCGCTGTAACGTCATCTGTCACTATTACGTCACTTGTTATGACTAGTTAAGAAGCCTACGTCCGCTTATTACCTCTCTCCAAATTTCACTATTATAACAATAACCGTTCAAAATATACGAGGAGGGGAACAGACTTTTGACTAGCACTGTAGAATAGGAATAGCTTTATTAATAATAAATATGACATAATAAACAGATCGGAACTGTATAAAACTTTAAAATACTTAAACATAATATAATGTAAATCAGCCATTAAAATCTCAGGTAAGTACCTAACTGATAGTGACGAGTGGGTCACAGCTGATCTAAAAAGTCAGCCAGCTCTGCCAACGAATCCTACTTTCTACGTCCACAAACAGATAAGTAAGTTATATAGCAGAATTAGGAAGGTGAACTTATGATCGGAACACACCAGTGAACCCTTACCAACCCGCACTGAGGCCTCGCAACCCCTAACACGAAAGACACTCAAATCATGGCCCTCATTCTCCGTAGGCCCAAACGGTCTTGAACTGGGAAGCTTTTGGAATTAAGCCAGGAGGGCAGAGGATGCTAACAATCTGCGCAGTCCAAACCGCTACCTAAATAAAACAACGCTTTATATAGTGACATATAACTGCAGCTAGCAACCAAATCAATCAAGACTTGTATATGTACCCGTCAGAGGTACACCTTATTGATACCTTGCAGATTGTTTGATAGAGCGAGGAAATTCCTGCAAAGAGGTGAGCGAATAAGTCTGGGAGGCGCCAAAGAGATGTTATATCCACACAGGATGGTTCCATTTGGCATTCTCTGGATAGTCTGGCGATGGTGGTTTTAGCTGGTAGCGAGCCCTTTTGGCTCGAGTCCGGCACTGTTCTGTGGAGCCGTCAGCTCTGCAGTTTGGACATAAAGTGTTTCCACCACCGTGAGCAAGCAAAAAAATATAAAGAACTATCGGAATTAGCGTCACGAAACACATTCTACTATCGAGAAACACCAACGGGTAGAACAGGCGGTATTGGATTCCTATTAAAAAAAAAATGGAAACGAAGAGTAGTAGAAATAACTAGTATCTCGGATATAGTAGCTAGCTTAACCTTACAACTACCAAAGAGATACAATATATAAATTATAAAAATATACGCTCCAACGATTACTCACACTGACGAAGAAATACAGGATATCTACAGTAACATAACTGAAGCATTAAATAAAAATAAAACTAATAAATAAATAATAAAATTACTTTCAATTTTAAATATATTATTTAAATTTTAAAAATACAGAGAAGTATACACCTCGCTAGTCTACAATACCACCTACTGTACCACTTTTTTTTTTAATTAGTTATAAGCCGATCGTCCATTTTATCGAGGATCTCTTCTGTCATCAAAGATTTCTTTGCTTCTGGCTTGCCGAACCCAATAACTTTTTCAATTGCTTGTTCCACGTTCTGTTATTTTATGATATTTTCCCATTTTCTTCTACAGTTTGCTCCTCAGGTTTATATGTTTCTAAGCTTTTCTCTATTTCAGTTTTGTTTTCTGTTTTATTATTTTCACTCGAAGTTTTGATGTCATACCTTTTTATTTTTTTCTTGGACCGTACCAGTCCTAATCTAAAACCAAAGTATCCTCCAGAGGCCATTGTTTTCGGGGTTTATGAGAACATTATAAAAGTCTGTGCGGAAATGCTGTAACCTTCTTTCTTCCACTGTTGCAAAGGAAATGTCGGAAATAAATAATTCCAAACCACGGCCTATAAAGCCTACACTTCTTAGTGTCTAAGATTGTTACTTTTAATTGTAACAGATGTTATGGATCGTCCCGTATTTTGTCGTCAACGTGTCATTTTCCTTTTAAAGTAGATTACGTCAGTATTCAAATCGTAAATCTGGAGCATACTTTGTCAGCAAAAACCAATAAAACTTCGACCCAAATGTAAAACGGATGGGATAAAAGAACACGTTTTATATCCCTTTCAAAATTTTCAACAACGTTTACCACTTAAAAGCCTATGATATTTGCAATAAAACGGTTAAATTTTTAAAATGGTTTCTTTTCCCGTGTTTTTCTAGCAAATAGATTTATTGGCTTCTTTAAGAGTGTCCCTCAGTTTCTATTTCTCCGTCAACATTTCGTTATCTGTTAAATGATATCCCGCAGTAATTAGTTTTAGAGCATAAAGAAAACCTACATTTATCTAGGAAAGTGTACAGTGGCGTTCCTTATTTTCCGTTCGCTGTGAATTTTTGTATAGAAAATATTACATTCATTGCCAGCAAATAATTTCACTTCAATATATTTATTTCGTTTAATAAAAAAGTCAACTAGCGCAATGGCATTTGCCAAAATAAATATGAAATCTGGAGCGCTGAACTGCTGCTCACGCAAGTACCTACTATCATATTTGGCTTATTAGTCATTTTTAGTGAAGAAAAGTTTTTAAATAGAATAATATTTACGTTACTAACAGTTAGAAGCAAGGGGACATCTTTTTGAGTCGTATAATCTACCAAATTAAGTCAAATAAAAGATAGACATTATAAATTGAATGTTTTTTAGATCCGCACGTTGTTTGTCTGAATTTATTGGTGGTCATCTACATTGCAATTCAAATACTATGATGCGATACTACTGATGTTAATATATTTATTTCGAAAGAAAATCGAATTAGCCTGAACGTTTAATATAGAACGTCCAGTGGTTTGTCCTGCCAAAAGCCTGCTAGAAGAACTCAACGATTTTTATATGATCTGTCCTTCCAGCAGGACTTAAAAGATTCCGTCAGTAAGATATTTATTAGTTGCGTGCATATCGGTTTAAAGGTAATCTTTGAGGTGTTTTAAGAACATAAACATTCACTAAATAATTTAAAATCTATTTAAAAAATAAAAGGTACACTTGACCTCCGACAAAATGCTTCAGTCAAAAAAATACACGGAAATAAAATAAAAATTTAAACAAACGTAAAAGTTATTGTCAAAAATAGACAAAATATTGCGGAGAGCATGGACTGAACTTCTTTTATAATGAAGATAGTTATAGTTGTATTAAGAGAATTAATGGTGATTTTTGTTTATGAGAAGTTTTGATAATTTTGATTTTGTTATTCATGTTGACTTTAATCTTAAGGATAAGGATAAAGATAATAGAGTTACCAAGGTAGGTCAGAAAAAGGATTAAACTGCAATAATAAATTCCTCATAATTGTAATGTTAGGAAAAAACAAGGCAATAACAGAGCTAAGAGATTGAACATGTCATCAACCGTTATCATCTGTTGACCGCTGAAGGCACATCGGAGAATTTTCCAAGCTCTAGTCAAATTTACTCTAGAAAGCAAAGTACAACAAATAACGCTGAAACAGAATGGGTAAATGTACTGCAGAAACTAGTGAACAGGATAAAAAAAATAAAAATATGAATAAATACAACAAGAAGTGGACAAGGGAGATGACAAGGGAGAAAAGAAAAAAACAGAATAAAAGGAAAATTTTTATGTCAGATTAGACCAAGAACTGTAAAAGATAAACAATTATAGCGTTAAAATAATTTTAGGAGATTTAAACAAAAATAGGAAGAGAGAAATTATATCAGGGAACAATAGGTATACATAGCCTGCATGAAATAAATAACGACAAAGTACAAAGAAAGAATTATAGATTTCGCAGCAGACAAAAAAATGGTGATCAGCACTACAAAATTTCTACACAAAAATATCCACAAAGAAACATGGATTTCTCCAGATATGAAAACAAGAACTCAGATCTCAGGTCTTTTCAATGTGATAAGTCCCAGAGGGGCAAATAGCAATTCCGATCAGCACCTTGTCAGTGTGCTAATTAAATATAAACAAAAAATTAACGCCAAGGAAACAGAAATAGGTGGAAAAAAGATCAAATTTGCTTTAGATATATTGGCCTCTAGCCCTCTACTGATGAAAAGAGCAAGATATGAAATAAAAACAGAAACTTACTTAAAGAATGTAATAAAGTAAATGAAAATCAGGTTAGAAATATCGAAGATAAGTGGAGGGTTTTAAAAGAAGCAGTTATAACAGCTCCAAAAGAAGTGGTGGGTGAAAGCAAAGAACCTAGTCAATAAAGATGGTCTAACAAAGACTGTCGGAGGCTAATGGAACAAAAAAAATAAGCTAGGCTGATCAACACTACGGAAGAAACCAAAGAGGATTATATTGCAAATAGAAAACAATTAAAAAAAAATTTAAGATTTAAAAAGAGGAAACAAAATAAAGAAATGATTGAAAGGCTAGAAGAGCATGAACAGAAAAATGACATAAAACAATTCTACAAGGAAATAAATTTTGAGACCAAGTGTTCAACCAAGAACAAAATTATGCAAAGACAAAAATGATGAGCTAATAGCAGACGAAAAAGCCGTGCTAAAACGGTGGAGAAAATATTTCGAAGATCTGTTAAATAAACAAAATCAATGATATGAAATAGAAGAGCTAAGATTAGTCGGCGAGGCTGATGCAGACTTATATGTACTAACAGAGCAAGAATTAAAGATGTAATAAACAAATAAAAATAACAAGACTCCAGGATGCGATGCAATAACCATAGAAATGTTAAAATATGGAGGCCATGGATTACAGAGTGGAATATCAAAGTTAATACTGTACATATGGAATACAGAAATAATGCCGGAACAATGGAAAATTGCAGTAATATGCCCTATACATAAGAAGGGAGATAATTAAGACTGAAATAATCAATCACCGGAAATTTTACTACTAAACGTTGGATACAAAATATTTAGCAAAATATTAGAAGGAAGGCTAAACAATATAATGGAACAAACAATGGGGTATTATCAAGGAAAATTAAGAAAAAGTAGGTCAACTATAGCCCAAATATTTACAATAAGGCAAACGCTGGAAAATTTTTACGAAGGAAATACCGAACTTTTTGTAGATTTGTAGATTTCAATCAAGCGTATGACTCAATAATTTAGAAAGGTATATAGCGCAATAAAAGAGTTAAATGTGCCAAAAAATCAATAAGATTAGTAAAACTATGCCTAACCAATACCAAAACAAAAGTAAGAATCCAAAATCAACTGTCTGATGAATTTAATATCAACGAAGGTCTAACACAAGGAGATGCACTATCCACAACACTTTTTAACCTTGCGTTGAAACAAGTTATCAGGAAAACCCCTATAGATAGAGAATGTACAATATTTACAAAGATCAACCAAGTCATAGCTTACGCAGATACTACATACGTAATTAGCTGGACATTAAAAGACCTAGAAGATTTACACCTATTTTAAAACAACTCGGAAAAAAGTACAAATGAAAAGCACTCATATATATTTAAGGTGGCAAAAATTTGAAAGGTTAGGCCATTTCAAATATTTAGGATCAGAAGGAAATAAGGAATAGAAGGAAATAAAAACAGTGATTAGGTAACATGGACTTTGACTAGTTAACAAGAGGAACAAACAATTTGAAGGAAAATATATGGACAAGAGAATGGTGAATGGCATTTAAGAATAAACTACTAAATAAATAGAATATTTAATAGACCGACTATTACAAAAGATATACAAAGTAAACGACTGAGTTGGTTGGGACACGTACAAAGAATAGATGATAAGAGAAATACAAAAAAAAGTACTTGGAAAAGAATTAAACGGGAAGATACCGGGAGGTAGGCCCAGAAAGAGATGAATTGATGGTATAAACCAGGATTTAAAAAAACTAGAAATACGAGAATGGGAAAAAAGCAAAGGAAAGTAACACATGTTCAACTATAGTCCATATATCGTCAATACCATGTAAAAATTTAGAGCCTAGAAAACCCATCGGGCGACCATGGGCTCTCAGTTGTCACAGATGATGATGAGATGGTTTACCCGAAATCCAGGGGTTGTAAACAGAATTCACGGATGAAGTAAAATTCACGAGAGATAAAAGAGGGGAAAAAGACGAGCCCATAGATATCCAACAAGACATAGTCATATCCAATCTGAGTATTTTTTAAATTGTATGCTTTTTACCATTTATCAAATGTTCTTAAAATTTTAGACAGTCGTCATCATTTAGAGTCGTCGAAAGGTCCAAACGGCTTTAAACGAACCTATTGTACTATATTTATAAACTGTTTATCCATGTTGCTTATATTTTTCGTTATTGAGCCACTTTAACTAAAATGTAAGATTTACTGTTATAATCACATTTTAAAGTTGGAGGAGGTGTAAAAGATTTGCCTTGGTTTTTGGGCGGTCTCTTGAAAACGCAAATAGATCTATAGACATCCAACAAGGCATAGTTTTATCCAATCTGAGTAGTTTTTTAAATTCCATGCTTTTTACCATTTATCAAATTTTCTACGTATTTTCTATTTCTCTTCGTATAAACTGTTGTTCGTTTTCATTATTAAAATTTTCATGGCATTCAATCAACCCTGTATTATCATGTAATTCATTTAAAATAGTATTTGTTTCAGAACTCTCTCCAAAGTTTTTACGATCACTGATTGTTTGCTCATTTGCAACTTCTATCACCTTTTGTTTCCCTATATCAACCATATACCTTGCCCTTTTTGACATTTTAATAAGTACTGCTCACACTTCAATGAACTAAAATAAACTGAATCTGAATATATACGAGGTCTGGCTATTAAATAACGAGACTGTTTATGAAAAAGAGTTTTACTTTAAAAATTATTCAACAATCGAATGCTCTCCTTCAATATATTTTCCTTCCCTCGCCACACACCGTTCCATGCGTTTTTCCATTGGTCAAAGCAATGCTGGAAGTCTTCTTTTGTTAGAGCTTTTAGGAGCTCCGCCGTTTTTCGCTTCACCTCTTCCATCGACTCGAACCGGATTCCTTTTAAGGCAGACTTGATCTTCGGAAACAGGAAAAAGTCACAGGGCGCTAAATCAGGAGAGTACGGCAGGTGTTCGAGCGCTGGAATGCCTCTAGCGGCTAAATAATGCTTCACAGACAGCGCGTTATGGGCAGGTGCGTTGTCCTGATGCAAGATAAACGGCTTGTTTTTCCACAACTCAAATAGTAAGTTTGGTTTACAGTTTGACCCTCTGGAACCCATTCATCACGATGCCGTTAATGTCGAAAAAAACGATTAGCATGGCTTTAAATTTTGATTTCGACATCATTGCTTTTTTCATTCTTGGCGATGCAGGAGTTTTCCAGTGCATGGATTGTCGCTTAGTTTCAACATCGTATTTGAATATCCAGATTTCATCGCAAGTGATGATGTTTTCCATTAATTCAGGCTCTTCATGTAACCTCTCAAGAAAATCTGAGCAGATCTGTTGACGGACGAACTTTTGGTCAGGGGTCAAATTTTTTGGGACCAACTTCGCACAGACTTTCTTCATGTTCAATTCGTCATGTAAAATTTTTCTGACAGTTTCTTTATCGGCGTTTACAGTCACATCAATCATCCGAATACTCATACGACGATCTCCGCGCACAATTTTATTTATTTTGGTCACTGTTTGCGGAGTTGAAACAGAGACAGGTCGATCTGGAGGTTGATCATCTTCGGTGCTCTCTCGGTCTTCAGAAAACCGTTTATACCATTCGAAAACACTCGCACGAGATAGAGAATTCTCACCATAGGCCTCTTTCAACAAATTATAGCACTCAGTCGGAGTTTTTTTTAATTTAACGAGTAATTTCACATTAATCCGTTGATCATGTTTTTCGTGACACATTGTTATCGGCACGAGAAAAAACACGTTCTTTTCTAACCTCTACAGAAAAAATACTACTACAGCGACAAAAACGTGTTTTCGTACTGAAAGAGTAGACACTTTCAGCTATCCAATGCTGCATTCGTTTCACACTCTTCCCCTCTAGGACGCCTTCTGCGCGCGCAGTCTCATTATTTAATAGCCAGACCTCGTACAGCGACAAGCACCAACAAGTTGAAGCGAATGGCAATGACACATGCCTCCCGAGGTCTCTGACGCATAGTAACAATAAATTTTTGTTTATGTGCAGCACGTGTCTCCGGGGGCATGTCTCATATTATCGACATCAGTAGCGAGAATTAAAAGTTTCCTATCGATAGCTATTTGTTACACTTAAAATACCATTTTTACCGCTCCCGCAAAATGCGATGGTTTGACTAATTTTACTACATCACAGTTGAAAAATTACGCACATGCCGCTGGGGATACGTGACGCAGTCAAGGTGTTAGGATCTAAAAATCCATTTGCCAGTACTGCTAGATAATGAAAGTATCAATACAGGTGAAAAATACTTTTAAAATTACACCACATTGGGGGTGCATAATTAGAGATGTTTTATAGCACAATTTTCCCAATAGATGGATTAGTAGAGGCACTCCTCATGTCTGGCCTTCACAATTATATGGTTTTAATTGTGTCGATTGTTATGTTTAGAGATATTTAAAATCCAATATTTATAACGATTAAATAAATAGTAGGGAAGAACTTCTTGAACGGATTCACGACTACTTTCAAGAAATGAAAAATAATCCAAACGAGATTAGGAAGTCAGTCATATATATACAAAACGAGCAAGACTTTGCCTTTAACAAGGTGGTGGATATTTTGAACAATTACTTTAGTTTTGATAATAGTTAGTTTTCAGCAAATTTTCGCTGATTTTTTTTTATTTTTAAGTTATTTCGTTGATTAAAGTTATATATTTTTGGTGGACCCTTTATTATTTATTTATTATTTCAAGAAAAACGTTTGTTATGAATTACTTTTCGCAAAAATACTCAAATGTTAATATTTTACCAATTTAGATTAAATACTGGTACTAATTCAAATTAATCCGCATGTAAAAAAATTTTCTACTTTGAAAAATCTAATTCAAATTGAAAATTTTTTCTAGAAAAAACATTTCGCCGAAAATTCAAAGTATACCAATAAATTTAATTTTTCATCTTCTGTTCAAGTAGTATAGAATCCATTTTTAAAAATCTAATGTACAGTGTTGTTTTTGGGTCGGAAAATTGTTCCAATATTTTTTAATCCGTACCTGGATTACTTATACAATAAAACCTCCCTTAACCGAATCCTTTTTAACCGAAACATCGTTTAACCGAAATGGCTAACTGTTTTGATAATTTCGTCAATAAAAAGTAAATGTTTGTCGCAAAACGTAAACAATTCCGTTAATTTCACTAACCGATTGATGTCTATGTATGTTGGGAAATCACAAAAACCAAGAGCTCTAAAAGATATTTGCGAAAAAGCACTTTCAGTTATAGAAGCCAAAAAAGTTCATGGATGTCGACCACTTTATTTTTAGAATGGTTCGAAAATGAATTCGTCTCAAGTGTAAAATCCTTTTTAAAATCAAAAAACCTTCCCATCAAAGCATTGTTGCTTGTTGACAATGCGCCAACTCACCCTCAAAATCTACAAAATGGTGACAATTGTCAGATTTTTGCCACCGAATGTCACAAGCTTAACTCAGCCGTTAGACCAGGGAGTCATAGAGACATTCAAGAGACATTATAGAGCATTCTTAAGACATCTGTTATTAATTCCCGAAATCTGTGTTCCCGAAATTCTCAAATCTTTAACAATGAAACATATTTATTGGTGAGCTGAGTCGTGGACCAAGATCAAATCTTCATCTTTGGAAAAATTCTGGAACAAACTTTTTGATGGGATTTTGATGGGATGTCCCCGAACTGGAATTTTGATTGACGATCCTGAAGAAGAAAATGATAAGGAAACGACAAAAAATTAAACCTTTCATAAAAAATTTGCCGGTATGTGACGAAATTAACCAAGAAGAGATACGTGAGTGGTTAGCAGCCGATGACTCAGAAAGTGAATTCATCGACCAGGACATCATTGATATGCCGACGAGATTTTCAATGCCTTAGACGTAAGAATTTTATACAGTAGGCCTAATTAGTTAGGGACACGACTAGGTTCTTAATTTTTGTTGTCATTGCATAAGGTTTTGTCCTTTTCAGATTACTTTACGTTTCATCAAACAATCGAATGAGGCAAACTCATGACGTTCTGCAAATGAACGATGGAGAGAGAAAAACATCGTTGTCAAACGAAAACGCAAAAGAAAATAGAAGATTTCTTCAAAAAAGCATGTTAAACTTGTTCATTTTCCTTAATTTTATTACTTTAAACTGGATCTACTTATTAGAAAACATTACGAAATCAACTCATAGTATTTTTTAATACCAATACTTTGATCAAGAATATTATAAAAAACAATGTTATTTTTAAACGAAATTCTTGTTATCCGAAACGGCCTCCCCCCAATTATTTCGGTTAACGGAGGTTTTACTGTATGTAGCTATACATAAATTAATCTACTGGACACCCTAAAGAATATTCGCGTGTAATTATAAAGAAAATATACAGTGTGGTTAAAAAGTGATAAACCAAATGAGAAGTTGGCAAAATAAATAAAACACCCAATATCTTTGTTATTGATGAAGAAAGACCCGTTAAATATAGGATTTTTGTGATGGCTTAAGTGTCCCCTTTTTACTGTTAATAAAGTTTCTCAGAACATCCAGATTATTAATCTGTAAGGTTTTCTGAGCTTATAACAATTAATAAAATAGGGTCCTCGCATTTTATACACTCAATTCCATCCACCTCCAGTCTACGAAAATAAACAGAAGATTTCATACGGTTTTTGTAGAGGACGATGATACCTGAAAACGATTTTTCGCCAGAAACACAATTCCCGCTCTCTTTATTCTTATTTGTATTCGTTTATATAAGATTCAAAGTTAAGAACTTCCTTTGGCTGAAATCGTTAATTTAGCGAATTTGTTCTGCTATTTGTATTTTGTTTGTGTTTGTCTTTTTGCTTCTTGTTTGGCTAGCCGATTTTAAGCTTCGAATGGTTTCTTTCCATAATCACATATTTCTAGAAAACTTATTCGTAAAACTTTGATGTTTTAAATTAAATTATTTCTTTACACCGCGACACTGTAATGACTTCTCGAAAGTTTTGTTTGTTAACAGGTTTTATGTATAAATGTATTTTTCCATTATTAAATGTTCTTTCACTTTGTTTGTTCTAGTTAAGAGCTAATCTAGACGATGCGAAAATTGGTTTTTCTGACAATTATAATGGTTTGTGGTGCAAATAGAGTTTTAAAAAGCTGGTTGTTGCAAAAAACAAAACTTTATTGATCTATATTTAGTAAAAAATATGTTCTTTATTACACTAATACAATAATTTTTTATTTCACAAATACATACATACCGACATAACATAAACATTCAAACCGACAACAAATTTAGTCCATGTTCTCCGAAATTATATTACTTTTTAAAAAATTGCGTACTCTTATCTAAATAATACGACTTCAGAGCCACGAATTCCAAATACTAAGACTAACTGAATATATTTTTCAAAAGTTTCCTCTTCCTATGTACCATATCGAGGTAGGTGACCAGTGTGACAAAGTCTGGTCTATTAGACCAGGGTAATAAGGCAAAAATATACCCTGTTCGTGACACTCAAAAAGTTAGGGCACTGAAAGGTTTTTTGATGTACAGGGTGAGTCATAACTATTGGGACATAGACTAAGGACAGGTTATTTGGACCAAAATATGGCTATTGGGCCAAATATGCCTTAATAAAATGTTGCTGAGAAAAAAGATACAGGGTGTTAAAGTTAATTTTTGTTTTTCGTTTTTTGCTAATAGTTTCCCTGTATATTTATAAATTGCTATCAAAATTGGCACAGAGGCATAATCTTAGACAAGAAATAGTATTTTATTTACAATTCCACTATCAAATACCAAACTAATAAAC
The DNA here is from genome assembly GCF_040954645.1 of Diabrotica undecimpunctata. Taxonomy (NCBI): domain Eukaryota; kingdom Metazoa; phylum Arthropoda; class Insecta; order Coleoptera; family Chrysomelidae; genus Diabrotica; species Diabrotica undecimpunctata. Next base: position 68,279,369 of record NC_092812.1, on the reverse strand, counting down.
AAAGTTGCAACTAACGTATTTTTTCCATTTTGACGATAAATCAAAACTAAATACACTTTAACTTAAAAGAACTCACAAAAACTCAAACTAAATGTTCTACATGGTCTCCTCCGATCTCTATGCCTTTTCTAATTCTTTTTATAAATGATTTTCGGAAGTTAAAAAAAATATTATTCTGTCCTCTTATAAGATTAGCTGCATTTTGAATGTATTTCCAAAGTTCGTCTCGTGTATTAATTTCATTGGCATAAACTAAGGACTTCATATGTCCCCAAAAATAAAAATCTAGCGGGTTGTACTCAGGACTTCTTGGTGGCCATTGAAAATCACTGCCTCTGTCAATCCATCGTTGAGGAAATACGTCATTAAGATGATTTCTAACAGCTAATGAAAAATGAGGTGGCGCTCCATCCTGCATAAACTACATTATTTTTCTTCTTACATCCAGTGACAGATCATCTAAAATATCACTAAGAGTATTTTCCAAAAAGAATAAATAAAAATCTCCATTTAAATTCGGAGGAAGAACATAAGGCCCTTTGGTCGCCTATAATGCCACACCAAATATTCAATTTAAACTCATGCTGAAAATGTCTAGCTTTAATAGCATGCGGGTTTTCTTCTTCCCAATAATGACAATTTCGCCAATTAAAAACCTCTGGTAAAAGTTGCTTCGTCGGTGAACATAATATTCTTAATAAAGTGTCTGTCATTGCGATGTTTATTCAGAATACGTTGACAAAACTGTAACTGTCGTGGAAGATCTGTTATAAGTAAATTTTGAACAGGAGTGAAGTGATAAGGATAAAGGTTCTCTTTTTTTAGAATTCTAACAATAGACGACTGACTTACTCCTGTTGCTGCTGATAGATGTCGTGAACTTATTTCAGGATTTTCATCTACTCGAACCAAAAGTTCATCTTCTTGATTAGGTGTGATTTGTTTCGGTCGACCACCCCGATTTTTAGTGTGAAATGACCCAGTTTCACCTAAACTACGATATAATCTTGCAAAAGTTTTGTGATTTGGTTGCCTTCTGTTTGCGTATAACATTCCATACCTTCTGCCGAGCGACCGCAAAAATTTTCTTGTGCGTATACGCAAATCATATCTCGCATTTCTTCATTAGTAAAATGATTGTGACGAGGCATTTCAATCAAAAAAAGTAATGATTACTTTTAAAAAATGCAATATTACACTACACTGTCGCATCAAAAATAATTTACTCTGAACAAATGACATTTACCAACAACAATTATCTGACAGTCCAAAGCATACTTTTCATAAGTGAAATAATATTTGAAATCCTTTTTTAAGACTCTAAGCAGTTCGACTGCGTTTTTATCGAAAAAGGTTGAAATAATCATGTTTAAACAAGAGTACCAATTTTACGTAAAAATGATGTTTACGTCATATTTTCTAATAAAAATTACTAAAAAGTTTCATCAGAAAAAGTTTAGACTCAATTTGATCATTAGGAATGATCCACGTGGCGCCTTCTATGACAAAACGTAAAATTGTAAACAAAATACTATTTCTTGTCTAAGATTATGCCTCTGTGCCAATTTTGATAGCAATTTATAAATATACAGGGAAACTATTAGCAAAAAACGAAAAACAAAAATTAACTTTAACACCCTTTATCTTTTTTCTCAGCAACATTTTATTAAGGCATATTTGGCCCAATAGCCATATTTTGGTCCAAATAACCTGTCCCTAGTCTATGTCCCAATAGTTATGACTCACCCTGTATAATACTTATACAAATATATTCTAACCATTCCCTTCGTGAGATTTTTTGATAATTTTTATTTATAAACAAATTATTGTGAAAAAATTTACTTGCTAGTTTTTTACTTGTAAACAAATAGAATAACTTTTTTGTTATTGTTTTTAAAATAATTGTTTTTATCTATTCAGAAAGCGTATACTTTTCACGAATTTAAAAAGAAAAAAATTTAACCTATGTCAATTAGAACCAAAGTTAGCCAACTTTTTTTTTTAAATTCACAGCTTATTTGTTTGTAACAATTCAGAAATGTAATTTACGTCATTTTAATTTTAAATTTTCAAAATTTACATAAAAAAATTTTGGTTCAATTTGTAATTCAAGAGAGTCGTCGGTAAAACTTCAAAAATGAAGTAAAAACGCTGACCTCTTGGAGGGTAGAGAGGGAAGTATTTGATTCGTGCGTTCCAAAAATAATATAAAATCTTCAGTCACGTATATCTCCGAAACAACTCGATGGGTTTTAATGTTTCCTTTTTTAATTTGTATCTACTTTTCACGTACTATACGAATATGTAATTTTTTTTAGTAAATTATTTATTTAACCGTACAATTTTTTTAAAAATGTTAAAAAAAATTATATTTTGCCTACGTCTTACAGAAGTTTACCATAATATTATATACATATATATATATATATATATATATATATATATATATATATATATATATATATATATATATATATATATATATATAATATATATTTTAGAGGATATATATATATATATATATATATATATATATATATATACATAAAATAAAAGAAAACAATAAAAAATCATGTCAAACTGTTTTATAGAACACTGAAAAACCTACGAAGCAACAAAGAAATAAAACTAAAACAAATAATGACCAAGAACGGAACAATATTAACCGATGACAAAGATATAATCGAAAGATGAAGAGAACATTTTGTAACAACCATTGACCGGAGAGCAAAGAAAAGCAAAGGAAAGAGAAAACAACGTAATTGGCGGATCAGAGAAAAACATGGAGGAAACAGAAGCTATACAGGACGAAGAACTAGAGGAAGCAATAGGAAAGATAAAGACTTGGAATGCTCCTGGGAGCGATGAAGTTAGTCCAGAGATGTTGAAATATATAAGAGAAAAAGCAAAGAAAACATTATTATCCATCATAATTCTAATATGGAAGAAAAAAATATACAATAAACCTAAAGGGAAAAAATTATGGCTAATGTAGAAGTCATGTCGGAAATAATAAAAAACATGTATAAAACAAGATCAAGAATATATTGCTTACAGGACAGACAAAAATATCCAAACTAGAGAAAGGAATAGAAGAATTTTACCATTAAAAACCAAAAAGCACCTTTGATATTACCATCAAAGTATTAAATGCATGTCTCGTACCCGTTCTAATCTAAGTAGGCGAGAAATATACACGTACCAGAACAACCTAGATAGAATATAAGGAAAACTAAGAGTAATGAAAAGACAAATATGCCGACGATATAATTGCGGAACAAAATCAAAATAATTGAGTAAGAAGCAAAACCAAAACAACAGACGCCATAAAATTAAAATGGAGATGGACTTAATAAAGGATATGAAGATGTAAGATGTAACAAATATATTTTTTTGATGAAAAATATCATACACCACTAGAGGTCCAACACAAATGAAATAAGCGAAATAAAAATCCAATATGAAAAGGTAAACGGAACACAGAGATCAATGAAGACAATTGAGTCATATTTGATTAGCATTATTAACATATATTCATAATCTAAGTAAATAATAATTTGCTGTAGGTAGATATATATGAATGATGTATCGATTTGAATGTAATTTTATTTAACCTTGAAGTATCGTTTTTTATTTTCTTGTAACGATTTGTTGTTTTCTAAACAAAGTTCTACATTTTATGTGTATAATCTTATATAGTTCATGACAGTAATTTGTTATAATATACGCTTTTTAATATTGATCGATTCATTGTTTTATCAAAAGATAAAAAACACCGCATTCCTATCTAAAATGTTTCCGGGACCACTAAATATTTATTTTAAGCAAACATGAGCCACTTGAAAGAGTTTTATCCATATATCGCGTGAATTATCAAGAATTGTGAGTGCTTTGTACCCATGAGTGCAATTTCGAGTACACATTCCTATCTGTTTATTTTCCTGTGAATACATCATAATGATTTTATCAGCACTTCTATGTAATGTGAAAATTCGATCCTCACGTATTAAAGTTGAAAAAATGGATATGTTACAGTTTCGCAACTGTATAAAAACATTGCTAAAATATTAACAGATTATTTGTTAGTTTTGATTCTCCCCGTATAGTTAGCCAAGATTTCGCTTCCAAAAACGCAGGCACTATTAAAAAATAAACGGTTATTATACAATGTTGTAAATAAAAGAGTGTTCATTCATATATTGTTGTTAACAAAGAATCACAGAAAAATTAGTGTATTTCGTAAAAGTTGCAGATCTCTTGGATAATTATACACCCACGCGTTGCCCTAACTTGTAAAAAACAACTTTTGAATCAACTGCCTTTCTCAGAGAGACAAGTTTCGTCTGCCAAATAAGACGGTAGTGTCGTAGTTAAGGGGTAGCGGTCCTCTGCGCTATCCACGATTCTTTTGCAACTGCTGTATGTAAAAGAAGACATTGTTTTCGGTAGCTGGTACTGCCAATTTCCATTGGGACAACGTACAACCACCTATACTATTTAGTTGACAAAATTATATTGCTTCTATATCGAGTGCTGTTTACTAGTATATGCATTTTGTTGCTGTTATATTTAAATACGTTTATTTGCTACAAATTCATGTTTTTCTGTGCTGAACTCTATTGAATCTTGTGCCTCGAAAGAGACATTTTAACCTTCATTTAAAACATTTAACTTTAACCTTTAACAAAACATTTTATGTTTATTTTGTATAATAATTGTAGTTGTGTTTTACCATTTGTATGTATATATACTATATTTTATATAATATTGTTCGGCTTGTTTAAATTTATATCTATATACAAAGGTATTCTATTGCCTTTTGACTTTATTCGTTCCTACTGTATCATATTTTAGCAAACTCCTGATTTCTTTTGTAGACAAGATTTGTGTAATAGATATCCAAAGTTAGTATCGTATTCCGTACAGCTGTTTCACATTAATTCATTCGTCTTTATCTAAGCAATGACTAGTACGTCCATCCATCTATTCTTTCATGTTTCACAATTAATATGATTGACACCTAAATTCAAAACTTAGCAATGACAAAAACTTTGTCGTTAGACAAACAGACCACAGCAACACTGTTTTAAGCTTCTTTTTTAAAATTCATTTTACAACACAAATAAATTTTAAGAAAAAGAAGAAATAAAGAAGATTTATTATTTCTCTTATATATTACAATAATGTAAATATCAAAACAAGTTACGTTTTTTATACAAAGTTCTTTCTCCTTCCCACAGCTCGACTGGAAGGTCGTTAAATATTCCTGACCGAGGGCATCAGCGACCGTCAGTACCAACATTGTAGCGTTTTAAATTTTATAATACGTCCCTGTTCGTTTATCTCGTCAGTACGCAACGTCAATAACGCTGGATATTTTTTTTGTCTATGTGTACTTTCAAATCCCATAACCTTTTGTTACAAAGTCAGGTAGAACTCCGGTTTAAAAACTACGTGCTATTTTGTTAGTTTGTATTATGTTATATCTATTTCGACAAGTTTTTGTCGCCTAGAGGATTATATTTCATGATGCCCCCCTAATATAAAAAAGAGTTTTTATTTGTCTTTCGTCGTTAAAACGCAATAAACTGGAATATTTAAAAAGTTGTTTTTGTCGCTTAGAACGAGAGTCCGAGGTATATTTGTTTATTTAGGTTTTGTAAACACAGGGGGAAGAGTTATTTTATGGCGTGGAATTTGTAAAATTTAACGCAAATAGGAGTCGACATTTAAGTTTCAAGCAGGGCAGACGTGCTACAATGGAGTCGAGCTAAGGAAGTCTAACAAAAGATTTGAAATGTAAAATCTGGGGTAATTTTTGAATCGAACAAGCGATTCAACTTTTTTGTAATGTTCTCATACCAGTGGACGTGATGATACTCTTTGCATAGGCAGTTCTGTCAGAGTGGTCACTGGAATATTTGAACAGATACTGGAAATTTTTGAAAAGTATTATATAGAATGTCCCCGTCGACAGCTTGATTCCTCCAGCAAGTTCCTGTTTCAATCGTTCCTGCCTGAGTACGGAAATGGTTTCCTGTTTTCCATTTTGAAAATCTGTCCAAGTAGCTTCCCAGAGATGTAGCAAGTTTTTCCTTTACAAAGTTAAGTGAGTATGTGAATTAAGGTAACAATTTAATATATTAATTCTCCCAAGTTATAAAGACATTTTTAATAATTTGCTTTCATTAAAATTTAAAAGGATTTGTAATAATTAATAAATTGTAAATTTTATGGTTTAACTTAGCTGTCATTTTAATTGTTTTTTTTTTTTTAATTTAATGTTAACATATGACACCTAGCTTTTTTTTGATATTTATTTGTTTTGTTTTAAAAAAAGGTTAATCTCTGTGCGGTAACATTTGTAAGTTTTTGTAGTATCTCCAACACCTGGAGTTTGTAAACGAACACATATAAATTTTTTTATTCTGTATTTGGCAACTATTTATATAGTATATTTTTTATGCCATTTATGTGTTGATAACTGTTTGTATGAGACAAAAATAAACGTTTTGATTTGTTTCTCTGATCCATTTTTTTATTTATTTTAGAAATCTCCTAACCCTTTATGTATTTTTTTATTTTAGGATATTTTTCCTAAATCCAGCAAGTTTAGGATTCTTCGAAGCGGCGTCCTTTCCTGTAAAATAGCTAGAAGCCCTTTCTTGTTGTACTAATTGTCCAGTTGTCCACGAGATTTACGTAAGTAACCCCTTTGTTTCATATTTTGGTAGCTACCCCAATCTGACACCCTTTTCGTTCACTTATCCACGACCCCAGCTCTCCAGCAACCCTCTGAGTGCCGTTCGCATAAGTAACGATTGTTTTGTTTGCCCTATCTTCGCCCCCATAGTTTCTGTCCCCACTTTTCTACCCCTATGTTCTTACCCTGAGGTAGGCAATATATATCGTTACAACATAAGGCACGTAGGAAATGATCCTGGACCGGCTTATCATTGGATTTTGTCAAGCGGAGCTGTATCAGCAGAATGATTGTGATACTGCGATGTAATAGGGTCGGAGAATCCATTGCATTACCGTTCCCAAGAAATTTATACGTGATGTCTAAGAGAATGCCTTGGATGTTGTCACGCAGTTCGGGTGACGACCGGTGCTACCTTGAGTCCAGGTCAAGGAGTGCGAAATTGGCCACCCTCCACGCAAATATTAGTTATCAGGCTGTAAATTAAGCTGCAGGTCCATGTCGGTACATGGAACGTACAAGGACTAACAATTACAGGTAAGCTGTCAGTTATTTAAGAAGAACTGGCAAGGTATAATATTGAAATCTCTGGACTAGCTAAAAAGTATTGGTTAGGAAAGGGCCATTTTCGAATACATAATGGCAATTATGTTTACTTCTCTGGTAGTGGACACTACCGTCCGGGTTTTTACCCATATATTTAGTGGCTACATTCATGTACTCCTAGTAAGTATTAACCACACTTTGCATTAACCTTGGTCAAAATTTAAACTTCATGTTCTTTTTAATTAAGTGGTTATATATTTTCTAGGACACTGATGATGGAATTAGGGATTCCGAAAACGTTTTGTCTAACATAGCCCGTTTGGGTTTTTAAATATATACCTTTTACAAAGGATTTTAATAAATTTTTTAATATATGGTATACAGCCAACTACAGGAACGTAGATTCCTTGTGGACAGATCAAAATGTTCAAAAGGGGTAAGGTTACATACAAAGGCTAAATAACCGACGAAATTCCAAAATTAATGGACCTTCGCGTATCAGATAAAAATAAAAATCCTACCAGGCACCACAAAGAGATACAAAAATGAATCAGGTCTAAAGTTCGATAAACGAAGGAAGAATGGTTAGTGTGACAATGCAGCGATATAGAAGAGTTAGAGGCCAAACACGATTCATTTACAGATGCCGGAACGAACCATGGCCATTTTTATTTTTTTTTTTTTTTATAGAAATTTACAGAAATAGTCCTCATCCGGAAATCCAAGCGAAGACTCATTTTTCTTCCGGAACATTTCAACCCAGGAGATCATTTCAGCAAATGTTTGTTACATTGAAGAAGATCTTTTCACTATCATACCCAGAAAAGATTTTGGACTTCTGATGCCTTAATAAATTGTCTATCAGCATCATGACTTGCAGGCGGTAGCCCATTATTAAATTAAATTAAAAAGAATAAAGTCCATTTCTTAATAAGACCCACGAGCTATTAATCTTTTTAGGTGGACAAAAGATAGAAGAGTACGGCAATGTCCAAATGCAGTAAATCCATAAAAACTAAATAACTATATTAAAAGTACAGAGGCGAATCGTGATTTTCATATTTATGTTTATTTTGTTCACGAGGTCTCAAGGGGAAACATCCAATCTAATATTAAAGTTAGTATACTGTGGTAATTTAAAATCTAATTATGTTTTAAATATAATTATGTTATAATTATTATTTAAATTATAATTGGTTTTTTGTTTATGTCTGTATATATAAAGATGTCTATATATATATATATATATATATATATATATATATATATATATATATATATATATATGTATATATATATATATATGTATATATATATATATATGTACACCTATATATATACACTTATATATATCGCACCTCCGCTAAAAAGAGTCACAACTCAAAAATCGAAATTATTGAGATGACCATGCTACAAGTATTAAAATAAGTCGAACTTTCTTCCATAAAAGCGTCACTCTTATATTTGAACTATTTACTGCGATATGGCGATGTGACACTTTTGTTTTTTACAGGTTAGCTCAGCATGCATTCCTCTACAGTGTCACATTTGACTTTATAACAGTCTACACGTAGTGCTTAATCCTGAAAAGAGTCACATTTAGAATTGTAACAGTTTTTGTGTGAATTATTAGTTATATCTGATTATTGCAATAAGTAAAATACTGTTGTTTTTGTGTTATGACAGTTTTTTCGAAGTTGTAAACGAGGAAAGTACTTTTGCATGGTGCGGTTTCCGAGATAATTGAGTCGTTCCATATTTAAAACTCACCGTGTGCAAATGAAGAGAAAGCCAAAAGCATTATTTTAAAAGTATAAAAAAATCCTTCATTTTTGTTTTTTAGAAAGGTCTGCATGTGCTTTTGATCAGATTCTACAGTGATTTTAAGTCGCGGTATTTTTGCACAACAAAATCACTAAGTATTATTTCTCTCATTCAATTTTTGAAATCTCGCAAAAAGGACACGATTACCTTCGTTCCGGGTGGCGGCACTATTTTTTTTCTTTAGTTTTGAGCACTAAAGAATAAAAAAAATTGATCAAAAGAGTGTGCTCTCAAATTTCAAAATCAATGTTTTACAATGCTTACGAGGTACTTCGCGAACGTATAAAATAGAAGGAGATTATTCTCAATATTGTCAAATATTTTGTAGTTACTTAATATTTAATCGATAAATCGATAATTACTTGACGTTTTGCTTAAAGCTGATTAATATGAATTCATATCGTATAAAACATATTGTTGGAGCTGAAAAGTATGTGAGCATATTGATGGCTATATGAGAGAGGTATTGTTTCCCTTCTTTATGCTGTTTTTTACAGTTTACAGAGCAGTTCGAGCACTCAATGCAGAGCTTTGCATTAAAATAGAGTACAGAGAATTTAGAATAGATAAATCAGTCATTGTTAGATATGAGGTTAGGTATAAATATTTTCGATAACGCTGAACTTTATTCAATAGTTTATTACGAGTATACAAACATTTTGCAGCAAATTAGTTTGTGGAAACTGTATTTATAGAAATATTTAATATAAACTAAGACTTTTACATTGCTCGTGAAAAAACATTCAGACACTTTGGAAATTGAATGAAATTAATATTTAAATGAAATTTTAAATTTAATATTTAGAAGAGGTGTCAAAAATAATAGCTTTTTCAAGGGAATGTTCGTGACATGCAGCATGGATTAGGTTTAACAAAAAGTACCATAGGTTATGAGCTAAGATGTTTTTAAGAAAGTGCCTGAAATTTTTACCTCGGTCATCATGGTTTGTTTAAAATAGTATACTATAATATTAATTTATAAAGTTGGGCGAGTGGTTTAAAAGAGAGACTTTAAAAAAGTCTATACTTATAACAATTAAGGTTTCTGCAAGAACAGACTAGCTGCACAAATAGCAGCTTCACATTCGCGCTAATGTGCAGGAACAACAGATCGAGTCTTTTGGATGGAGATCAAGGTCTCTTAATAGGTCACCTTAATGCTCTTCTTCTTATAGTGCCTATCTGTTTCAGATGTTGGCGACCATGATAGCAATCTGTATTTTGCACACTGCTGCTCTAAAAAGAGCAGAACCACCTACGTAGATTCTTCAGCCAGAAAATCCTTCGACTTCTTGGGTGTCGTTTTCCTTTCATTTTTCCTTGTAAAACTAGTTGCGGCAGTCCATATCGTTCGTTGTTCCTCATGATATGACCGAGATTCGATTTTGGTTGTTTTTATTGTCATTAACAGATTTTGTTCTTCTTGTATTCTTAATAAAACGCACTGATTAGTAACGTGAAGAGTCCACAACTCAACTCTTCGTATAGGAAAGATATAGCATCGTAATAACTTGATTTTTATGGGTATTGATCAATCATGACATTTGAATAGCTAAGTCATTTTTTGAAATACAGATTCCTATATTTGATTTTTAGGGAGTGGTTCCAATTTTCATTGACGTTCGTACCAAGTATAGGTGTATGTTTTAACTCTTTCTTTTCGTTGACCGTTCACACTGATTCGTCCAAATTGTTGTTTCTTCTTAAAGATCATTATACATTTTATTTTCTTAATGAATTCCAAATATTAGTCTTCATTGTTTTCTTAGACTTAGACAAGTCCACATCTCTGACTTACTTTTGTGATCCTATGCAATAACTCGTGAAGGGCTTCATTACTTTCAGCGAATTCCGCTTCAGCATCCTCTACTGCTTCTTGAAAGATCGCTCTCCATATTTTGAACAGCAGCTCCAAATGTGCCTTTTCAGTTGAGACACAGGATCCGAAATATAACCGGAGAAAAGCCATCAGTTTCTCAAGGGGCAACTCTAACTATAAAACCAAGATGTTCTTTTTGCCCTGTAAAGAAGAACAGGTTTACCCAACATTATTGTGCTAACTGTAAGTTGCCGACATGTAAAGAGCCCACTGGTTTAACAAATTTTACGTGTCACCACCGCCTAGAAGAGGAAAAAATTTAGTTTTATGTGCAATGCGTACATTTTTTTGGAATAAATCCCCTTATTTGTATTGTTATAGGGTAATGTATATATTTTTTTAGTTTACCTAGTAGTTTTTTTTTGTAGTTTTGTTTTAAAAACATATAAGTTTATCGTTTTTTGTGAGTTAATAGCCAATAAACTTAACCAATAAGTACTAATGACTCATTTATTTGACCTATACGCATTTTTGAGGTGCGAGTGATGGAGGGTTAAAATGTGTTTTTGGATATTTTCGTGTTATTAAAGTAATTACTATTTAAATGGGAATAAGCCACAATTAAAGGTTAAAGTAAGTTTATTGACGTTTCAATTTCCACTTCGGAAATTGTTCTCAAAATACAAACATTAGTAAATTAAACAAATTTTTTTTTGTTACTTGGTGGAAAATTCTTCTAATAATTTAATTTTATCTAAATCATTTATATTGACAATTCAGACATACATTATACATGACGACTTTAAAATGATATTGCCAATATTGTTGAGTTGCGTTCCTGGGACGACTTTACCTGTAAAATAGTTCATTCGATTACATGAAATCAACTTCTTGAGAATATCCATCACAAAAAATCATAACATGTAATTGGTCTTTAAAAAGATAAACACATGCCATGATGACAGTAAAATTCTCCTGTTAGTGGTTCCATAGTAAATTATGAGGAAAAAAACAGGAGAGAAACCTCACAATACTATCCCGACATGGTAAGTTTTATGTGTTTTAAAGTGTTTACTTTCAATAAACACCAAATTCTGATTTTATATGTTTGTTATTTAAAAAAAAATCATAAATGATGTATCCTAGATTTACTAATACTGGTATTTTCCTTTTATTAACTTCCTCTTTTAATATGGGTAACCAGATCCTACTACATTCTGCCGAGGAATTTGTGACACAGTTGGTGTCATTTAGCATAATTAGAGCCGTTTCTTTGATTTTTCTCTTTTTACCATCCGTTTCTTTTAGAGCTATACTTGAATCATTCAATTGAACCCTGTGACAAGGATGTCAAATAGTTTTAACTATTTTTACTGGGTACAAATAGTTTTTAACTTTTTAAATAAAAAACTGATTTTGATTAAACCTTAGATAATATTTTGAGCCCAGAAATCTACAGTTAAAATAATATATATTATTTTTTTAATAATATATTCTGTGATCAATAAACTACGTCTAAGGCCATTCATTTCTTCCACACACACATAAGTTCTAACATAGTCAGTAAGTAACTAAATATGTTACCGTTATTTAAAAATCCCTATTTAAAATGATAGAATATACAATCCTATCTCTCTTCCAATTCTATATCAAATATGTAAAAGTAAATCTTATTTTCATATCTACATGAACGAAAAGGTATAGTTCATATCCATTTTGTGACGTAACTTACAGAAAAACGTCTTAGAGTTGGACTTTGATGTAAAATATACATACAAGAGCGGAAAGCGTATCTGAACTATGTTAAATTTACAAGATGATTTATCAGAAAAGCGTCAAGAAAGCGAGTACAAGCGGAAAGAATTTTCAACATATTCTGCAAGTTTACGAAACGCTGACAAGTTAATAGTGTTTGATATAACCATTTACAACTTTCTTTTTCTTTATTAAAGTGTTAACTTAAGTAGACTTTGTGAAATGTACGTTATTCATATAGATGAACATCTAAAAATTGGCATATATTGTAATCGGCATTTAGCGATAATTTTCATTTACCTGACCGCGGAAACTTATCCAAATATATATATATATATATATATATATATATATATATATATATATATATATATATATATATAAAATAAAGTTTTATATTGAGGTTGCAGTCATTAATAGGGCAGGAAAGTAAAACTCTTTGTTCTTTAATCAAGCTTTCGCAAAATTTATTTGCTTCTTCAGGATATGCTAAAATATGGTATCAGTAAATACAACGAAATTAGAACTAAATAGCATTGTATAAAACTAGTAAAAAAACTTACAACATGAGGTTAATCCATTAAATTTTCAAATTTGCAAAACATTAAAACTTAACTTATTTTAAAAATTATACAGTTATGTAAGTACAATATTCCAATTTAATTTAATTTTGTAAAAGTTCATTTTGACATTGATTATGTTGATGTTTGATTTATGTCAGAAAGACACTCGTTTCTGTTTATTATATTTTTTGTTGTTGATAACTAGCTCTTGATTGTTATTATGGTTACGTACAAAGTGGCGCCAAATATGAATATTTAAATTTTTTGAAATTCTAATATTTATAGTCAGAAAATCTAATATTGGAAAATTATAGTATTAATTTTCGTAAGACAGAATGTAATTATAGATATTGCTTAGTTTATCAATATCAGTTTTTTTATTAACGCATTGATATTTATTTATTCATACCATTTCTAAGAATTCTCTTTTATTTAATTGGTTTTCGCGTCTTAATATATTAGTTTCATTGAAATTAAATGAATGATTTTTATTAATTGCATGATCTATTAATGCACACGTATTTTTATTATTTCTAAGGTCACTTTTATGTGATGTTAGTCTGCCTATTAGATTTCTAGATGTGTGTCCGATGTATGACTTATCACAATTTTCGCATGGTATTATATAAACTACATTTGAGCTTTCCATAATGCTAATAGGTGATTTAGTTTTTGTATACAATGATGCTAATGTTTTAATATTTTTAATTGCAATTTTAATATCAGAATAGTTAGCAAAGACTTTAGTTAGTTTGGGTGTTAATGTTGGTATGTAAGGTAGTGATGTGAAAGTAAATTGAGATTGCACGATTTGTTGATTTGGTTCTCTTGTTTGATTCATGTCAATCATTCTATTATTAGGATTATTAAATAAAAATTTGTTAATTATTTTAATTGGGTACGAATTCTCTAATAAAATGTCTTTAAGTTCTAATAACCCTTTGTTGATGTTATTGATGTGTGATAATTTGACTATTCTGTTTTTTAAAGCCAATATCAAATTTATTTTCATATGAGGTGGATGTTGTGAATGATAATTAATAAATCTGTTACTAAATATAGGTTTTCTGTACCATTCAGTGCTTAATACATTTTGTGCATTACGTTTGATTTTTATGTCAAGATATGGTAATAATGTAATAATAATAATAATGTTTAAACGTAATGCACAAAATGTATTAAGCACTGAATGGTACAGAAAACCTATATTTAGTAACAGATTTATTAATTATCATTCACAACATCCACCTCATATGAAAATAAATTTGATATTGGCTTTAAAAAACAGAATAGTCAAATTATCACACATCAATAACATCAACAAAGGGTTATTAGAACTTAAAGACATTTTATTAGAGAATTCGTACCCAATTAAAATAATTAACAAATTTTTATTTAATAATCCTAATAATAGAATGATTGACATGAATCAAACAAGAGAACCAAATCAACAAATCGTGCAATCTCAATTTACTTTCACACCACTACCTTACATACCAACATTAACACCCAAACTAACTAAAGTCTTTGCTAACTATTCTGATATTAAAATTGCAACTAAAAATGTTAAAACATTAGCATCATTGTATACAAAAACTAAATCACCTATTAGCATTATGGAAAGCTCAAATGTAGTTTATATAATACCATGCGAAAATTGTGATAAGTCATACATCGGACACACATCTAGAAATCTAATAGGCAGACTAACGTCACATAAAAGTGACCTTAGAAATAATAAAAATACGTGTGCATTAATAGATCGTGCAATTAATAAAAATCATTCATTTAATTTCAATGAAACTAATATATTAAGACGCGAAAACCAATTAAATAAAAGAGAATTCTTAGAAATGGTATGCATAAATAAATATCAATGCGTTAATAAAAAAACTGATATTGATAAACTAAGCAATATCTATAATTACATTCTGTCTTACGAAAATTAATACTATAATTTTCCAATATTAGATTTTCTGACTATAAATATTAGAATTTCAAAAAATTTAAATATTCATATTTGGCGCCACTTTGTACGTAACCATAATAACAATCAAGAGCTAGTTATCAACAACAAAAAATATAATAAACAGAAACGAGTGTCTTTCTGACATAAATCAAACATCAACATAATCAATGTCAAAATGAATTTTTACAAAATTAAATTAAATTGGAATATTGTACTTACATAACTGTATAATTTTTAAAATAAGTTAAGTTTTAATGTTTTGCAAATTTGAAAATTTAATGGATTAACCTCATGTTGTAAGTTTTTTTACTAGTTTTATACAATGCTATTTAGTTCTAATTTCGTTGTATTTACTGATACCATATTTTAGCATATCCTGAAGAAGCAAATAAATTTTGCGAAAGCTTGATTAAAGAACAAAGAGTTTTACTTTCCTGCCCTATTAATGACTGCAACCTCAATATAAAACTTTATTTTACATAACGTGTCAGTCAATAATACCTAACTACTTTATATATATATATATATATATATATATATATATATATATATATACACATTTATATTTAAACAGGCATAAATTTATTATCTATTTGTTTGCACATGGTAGGTATGTTACATGTAATTTTCATACTCTGTTTAATCACATGGAGATGATACACGGTTATTAGCAGTATCTTCTATCAAAAACAAGATGATTTAAATGGTGTTATAAGAAGTTAGACCTTACTGGAAATGCAAATAAATAAGCAATCATTTTTGCGGAACAAATGTTTATAAAATTGAGTAAATTTATTATATATACATAGATGTATAATTACCCAAGAAAAAGATAAAAATAACGCTGTAGTAAAGTTTGCTTAAAAAGTATGTCTATACTAATATAAAACCAACAAACTAAGAGACTCGGTATTATTAATTGTTGATGAAAAATCGTTAAATCAGATATGTATCACTTGTAGACATCGATATTGATGTCAAACCAATACTGCCTTTAGTACAAATTAACTAAGCTATCATTAAAATCGTATTCAAAAATGTTGTAGAAAATTTTTTAGAATTCGCCTTGGATAAGTAATTAGTTATTTTTCTCCTTTTATATTAAAAAAAACTGAAAAGAAGAGCAATGTCTTTTGCATATTTTTATCACAAAATATTTTTAACTGGATTGATATGCACATTTCGGAAAACTTACTAGAAGATTCCGATTGGTCCTTAAAATTACTTATTTATTATTACTTTATTTATAATAATACCTAATCGGTAATCACACAGAAATTATCTTATTATGTAGAAATGAGTATTATTGATATAAGATTGAATGCTCGAATAAATGAACTTTGAAAAAATTAAAGGCAAATATCGAGCACAATTTTAATAATCAAATCTCGGAAACAAAAGGAAACAAATGAAAACTCTCATTGTCTTAATACTCAAATTAATTTAAATTGTACTAAGTTTAAACCTATTTTTGAAAACTTTATTGCAGCTTCACCTCGTAGTGGACCCAGCTCGGCTGTTTAGACTCCCTGCACTGAGTATACCCATTAAGAATTTATTAATTTCATACTTTGATCAACATTACTATTGTATTCTTCAACAATTTACAAAACTAGCTTACTCAGGTTCAATTGATCTATAGTTGGCGTTAATTACACTCTCCATACCTGCACTCTCGAGACCAAAGCGCCACGTGGTATCATGGACTTTACTCGAACAAGAAGTCAAGTGAGCGTCTCATTTCCCAAGACTAAGAAATGACAGTAGTTCTCCCCACAACGGCTGGTGGAGAGCCTGGGAAGTTTTGTGCTGGGTGGTTGTGAGGGTTTATTCCAAGCTTGTGCGGGGGACCAACCGTCAACACCCAATCCTCTCTAATAGAGGACGCAAGTGACAAAAATAAGTTAGACTTTTATGAACATTGTCAAGAGACATAAAAACATACCCACAGATGACATACTGATGATAGTAAGAGAGTTTAACGCTAAGGCTGAGAAATAAAAAAGTAACAACCCTCCTTCTCCTCCAATATTTGTTTGTTCTTCTGTACTAACACGATATTATCAGCAAAGAGCATTGAGCACAAAGCCCCCCTTACCTTTTCTGTCAGTACATCAATAACAAGCTTAAACAGGTAGGGACTCAGTGAAGACTGACCAACCATCACTGGAAAACTTTCGGTCATTATTACAGTATCAAAAAATGCAAAAGATAATATAAGAGATGAGGTCACTAATAATAAAAACGCCGATTCAGATCACATATTAGTAATAAAAATAAATATAAAAATACCCAGTTCAACAAAATGGGAAAAGAAAAGGCTGAGAAAACCAAATAAAATACATTCAAAAACTATTTAATTAAGTAAACAAACAATGAAATACTAAAAACATTACAGAATCACAAATGAAGAAGTACTATCTAATGAGGGGACAAAAACACACACTACAAAATATAATGCAAGGAAAGATCGAAGAAAAAAAGGAATCAGGATCACAAAAGAATATCGTCGATAAGCAACGTAAGAGAGTGGTTTGGTAGCTGCAAGTAAGGTGAGAATAGCTTTGATGCAACCTAACAAGAAAAATAACAAACCTGCATCTGCTGGACTAAACATAGATGTAGAGTATGCACAAAACATCTGCCAGGTCGTAGTGTGAAAAGGTCTATGGGGCCAATCGACACCTTTGAAATCTAAAATATAATTAGGAACGGCGAAGAAGAACTAATGTGATGGACTTACGAACGTATCAAAGATCTTTGGAAGACAGAAAACATGCCTATCAATTGGAGAAAAGAACCAATAATAGACGTTTATAAAAAAGAAACCCAACAAACACTATCAATTATAGAGGGATTATCCTTCTAAATACCACATATAAAATATTGTCGACTATCATGAGAAACAAGCTAGAGAAACACACACAAGTACATTAGGACACCACCAACAGGACTTATTAAAGTAAAATCAAGAATATATAACATATATTAACGCAATCGATCAAAAAGTTCCACTGAAGTGAATATGATATAGGGCTGCACCTACTATCTATGAATTTTCAAGCTTGCGTCTCGATAAATCGACACCATCCATTTCCATTATTAGTGGAAAAATAATCAGACTAACGAAATTTAAATAGACAACTTTGTAGCGTAGGTCATAATAGAGGTAGGAAAGACATACAGTCGCCACCAAATTCTTGTAGAATTTATTATCTACATGTCATTATGAAGTCGTTTTTATTTGATGCGATTACTAACAAAAGCAGGTAGCAGATATAACTGTAAATAAATCGTCATTTGTTTTGATCTATTTGTTTATGGTAGACATCTCTCGAAACTTAAGGACACCACTCAAATACAAATGACTGTGTAATAAGCTTAAGATAAGGTTTTCTGCAATTATTTGTTGGCAACTATAAAAGATCATGATAATATAGAACTAGGAGTACGACAAGTAGATAGTGTGTCTACGAGACTTTTTAATATAGTACTCGACCAATTATATTGATTTCTATACAAGTAGTAGTAAATGACATTTAGTAGTAGCAACAAGAAATAAAAAGTTTAGGACAGGTACTAAAAACTCTTACAAACGAAATAAAAATTAAAGGACTAAAATAAATGAATAAAAAACGAAGTTTTAGGTAGAGTCACAAAAGAAAAGCAACGAAGAATTTATAAGAGTACTTTTCGACAGCTCAAAGAACAAGACCACAGAAATAAAGGAAAGGAGTAAACGCTGGCAATAGAAGGTACGAGAAATTAGTAAAAGATAAGAATATTGGTAGTAAATGAAGCAGAAACAATATACCTAACTAATAGAAATGAAGAAATTGGAGTTAAGAATTAAGAAAGAAGGATTCTTGCATTTTTCAACCAAAGTAAAGTTAAGAAGGAGAATTAAGTCGATTATTCAAGAATCAAATTACAACCTAGACAATTTGATAAGATATTATTCGCTACATAACTAGACCAGGGAACAATTTTCCCAAGACACTCTTTAATACAGGTATCTAACAACTGCTTTATTAAATTTGGTGATAATAATATGTAATAAACAAAATCTGCAAAATATTTAACGTCATTTATTATTTATAAACAATGTAAGATCGCTATTTGACTTTAAATACTAAAAGTGAAGACCGATAAGTTATATAGAAAAGTGATATTTTTCAAAATAATTCCTTTAACAATGAGTCGTCCATGATAAGATAAAGGATTTAAAAACGAAGCGATTTTACTATTTCAAAAACTGAATAAATTATTTCAAATTTATAAAAGTTGCAATAACTCTAATTCGTTTCTAATCAACGAAAATTTATGCTTTTTTTTAATTTAAGGTACATCGTGGCATAGATCATAAAAATGCATTTAGTTAATTTGTGAATTCTTTATTTAACCGAGTAATTTGTTTAAAAGATAAAAAATATATATTTATTTTGCAAAATTTTACTTTTCTCTTAATATTATTAGTAGAAAAGGTTATGGAATGATAATCAACTAAAAATATCCATGGATTATACTTATAAATAGTATCTTTTAACAATAAATTTTACAAAAAATTATGTTTTACAATCTGGTACATAACATAAAATAGTTTTAATTTTTTCTTTATGTTTTCTTTTATAAAAAATTAGTAGGAATTGTAATAAACGTTGCAGTCACATAAAAAGCTTATTCAAATACGATATTTAGAATTGTTTATTCTTACTGGGAAAAATCACTAGACAAAACCAATGATATTATAAATGCACTATAAAAATAATGGATTGGATCTACAATTGTGTAGGAGTCAAGGCTATGATAATGAAGTTCACTATGTCAAGCATCCATACGTGTGTCCAAGAAAGGATCAAGGAAAAAGTAGAAAAATCATGTTAGTGCCTTGTGCAAACCATTCTCTCAATTTGTGTGGAATTCATATATTTGCGATCAACCCTAGCTGTGTAATAATTTTTGCAACTTTAGAAAGTGTATGTAATTTCTTTTCGTCCTCTCCACATAGATGGGGGATTTTAATGGAAGTTAAAGGTGTATCTGTAAAACAGCCATCTGACACTAGATGCAGTGCCAATCACGATGCTGTGAAACCTATTTTGAAACATTTTGATAAATTAGTTCAAGTTACAGAAAAATTGTGTGACGCCAAGGAAAATATTAACACACGGGGCTCTGCAGAAATTTTACTCTCGAATATTTGTAACTTTCTTTTTCAATTTCTTGAATTCCTTCATTTATGGGGGTACATTTTGCAAAAAATAAACAGTCCAGAGAGGTATTTACAGACGGAGTATAAAAGCCTTGAAAACGACGTAATAAAACTCTAAAGTTTGAAAGTCTTTTTGGAAGACAGTCGATATGAGTTGGTCTCGAAGGGTCTCCAGTTTGCTTCGGAGAAATGTGATGAAATGGAAATCTCCCTTGAAGAAAAAAGTAAGAGACGTTTAAAAAAGTTAATGCTTGGAGAAACAGCCGAAGATGCCGGACTATCGCTCGAAGATGAAACTAAAAGATGTATACTTGAATGTTTAGGCAAGCTACAGCAAGAGGTTCAACTAGAATGTAAAGAATGGAGACTTTATTCGAAAAATTCAAAATCGTTCAGATCGAGTATTTACTCAATGATTGTGACACAGAATTCGATACGCAAAAAATTGTTAATGAAATCAAAAGATTTCGCCACCATATAAAATCTGCAAGAATAAGTGAAGAGGCCAGATATTGGACTACATTAAAGATGAGACAGTTTATTCTTGATATGGACCTGATGGAATCTGTTACAAATGTCTTTGGAATAGTATGTGTCTCTATTGCTTCTAATGAAAGGAGCTTTTCAAAGTTAAAACTCATAAAAAGCTATTTACGATCCACGATGAGCCAGACCCAGCTAAATAGTTTGGCAATGCTCTCCATTAATCGTGAAGTAGCAAACAACATAAACTTCAACAACGTAATCAAACAATTTTCAGCAATAAAATTAAGAAAAAAATGTTTGTAAGTAAAAACTCTGAAATAAATTAAAGTATAAATATTAACAAAATAGTCTTGTTTTGGATGAAAATGTTTGGATAATGAATAAAACCAAACCAAATTAATTAAATTGAAAGTAATTTTTAGCATAGCATCGCTATGAATTTTATTATATTTTATCTTTATATTCCAAACAGGTTGTATTTATAGTTCCTATATATAGGTAAGTCTTAGCTTTTCCTCATATTGGAGAGAGGTTACTCTCTTCAATACTAATTATTAAGTACTCTTCGGTTACTTACCGCCCCGGGAATTCTGAATTGTAGTTACACCACTGTCTATACGTGTTAATTATTCTTGAATTATGCTTATTATTTTTACAATTACTTTTTCTCAAAAACATTACAAATTTATTTTAACAAATTAATTATTATAAACTTTGTATAATCATAAATAAACATTATGAAATTAATCTGTATATGTAATTAACATATCACAATTTACATACGTAATCTTACTATTTTTATTTATAATTATACAAAGTTTATAACAATTAATCTGTTTACAATGTATTTACAATTTTTTCAGTTTTAGAAAACTAATTGTAAAAATAATAAGCATAATTCAAGAAAAATTAACATGTATAGATTTGATTTTCAAATGAAAAAATTATTTTTATGTAAAATGTATTGTTAAAAGATATTAATTATAATGATAATAAATAAATATTAAAGTTACCCATAATTGCATAACCTTTTCTACTAATAATTTGTTTAAATAAATTACTCGGTTAAATCAACCTTTCACATAATTGTTTATTTCTAATTTATGAAAGGAGATACCCCAAATTTAAAAAAACATCAATTTTCGTTGATTAGAACTGGAAATATGACGACTTTTATAAATTTGAAGTTATGAATTCAGTTTTTGATTTATTATCACGCGAAATTAAAATTGTTTGTGCATTTTTAGAAAAATTATTATTAATTTTAAAAAAATCGACATTTGAAGCTATTTTGGCAATAATTAAGCAACAAATTAACAAAAATAACTTTACAAACTCTTATTTAAAAGGCTTTTCTACGCTTTTTCATTAAAATTGTGTCACTTTGGCATAGCGATCTTACATTGTTCATAAGTTAAAAATGACGTTAAATATTTTGCATATTTTGATTACTATATATTGTTATCACCAAATTTATCAAAAGCAGCTGTTAGATACTTGTATCAAAGAGTGTCATGAAAAATGCTTTTTATTGGCTTATTTGCAAAAAGGCCCAAAAGACTGAAATGGTTCGGTCATATTCAAAGAAGAGAGGAAGTTGAACTCATAGCAAATATAATAAAGTGGTGAACAACAAGTTCAAGGCTTCAAGAAAGTACAGAAGGGAAGAACAAGATTAGGTCAGGGGAAAGGGTGAACATTATTAACTGGAGGAAAAAGATAGAAATTAGTAAGCAATAGAACTCAATTACAATTTGCACGAAATCATTTAATATTCTGTGCTAGAGACGAACAGAAAGCAGAGACAATTTCTCCCGCGAAAATCGGAACACAGATGTCCATGAATGGAAATTGAAAAAATTAACTATTTTTTTATATTTATTATATTATTATTATTATTTTTGGAGAGCTCCTTGTATTCTTGGAATTAACGTAAATTCATCAGATAAAATTATACCAGGGATAAATATCTACGCTAGAATAGATATTTGCTTTAAGATGGGAGTTTAACTTGGCTGAATAATTTCCGATGAAAATTGGGAAAAGGGGAAACGGGAAGAGAACCCTTATGCAATAACTTTGTGAATAATTAAGATACATCAGTTGGTTTCTCTTTATCACTTAATGACGTGTGTACACGGTTGAATGATCCTTTATCGCTATTATCAATGGTCTAGTAACCTGTGTGGCCAAAATATTGATCGGTCTCTAGTTGGGCGTGTCCTAATGTTTGCATTTTGTTCAGAATATCCTGATCAATCATATGTTCACTGCCAATGACATCATTCCGTCTTGATGCAAGCGTATTTTATTATTTTGTTTATTTTGCGTTCAGCTCTTGCGGGGTTTGTGTTTTGAGCGCAGTCGATTTGAAAAGGGATATGACGTAAAGCACCGGTAAATTAGAAAAACGGGCGGGTAGTACGAAATAAACAACACTTATCAAAAGTAAAAAATCTTTTTGTAAAGAACGTTGCACTCTGCTCACTATCAATAAGTAGGGTTTTTGTTATTATATTCTTACCGGGACAGTAGATTGCTGGATCCATAACAATGTAATGAGGTTACTTTCATGTGAACGAAAATTTTAAGCGGTCCCTCCATTTTTTCACTAACATTACAACTTTTCGTAAACACACCGACACCCGAGTTCTAACGATTAGAACATTTTGATTGCCGTTTATATTTCTGTTGCCTCACCCCTTTGGTTGACATTACGCGCTAACAAAACCATAAGCTGGTGCCTGATTCCGTCTCGACGCGACGTCTCACTGTCTGGGGCGACACGCCATCCAGTGGAAGGATCAGGAATTGTTCTTTACAGAAATCAGGCTTTACTTTTGGGATATGGACACAGAATCAGGACCGCCTACGAATTTACCCTAACGTGACTCTCAAAAATTTGCCGCACCGCATAGGCGAGGACCGGACTTGCCCAATCGCGTGGTGAATATTTAGAAATTACGAGAAATGTATCAACTAATTAATGTAATTGTTGCTTTTGAAAAAGATGTGTGTTGAATATTATGAAATCTTTTTTGTTTTTGACTAATAATTTAATGGTATATTTATCAAAATCCACACAATGACATAAATGTGAACAATGAATATTATTTTATTTATTCTTTTACATTTTTTTTTATAAGGAAAGTCTCTTGGATAATTACTAATGTTGAAATTGAGATGAAAATATTTTCAACTAAATGTTAATCTAAACTCCAGAAATGTTAATTTTACAGGAAACGAAAAAAACGTTTCATTTTGGTATTAATGAAGATATCTTTCTCTTTTCGGAGTAAAGTCTCAAAATGTGATGCATGACGAAGTTTCATTAACAAATCCAACATAAAAAAGGCATAGGTACACTGTAAAAAATAATTTAGTTTTTGGAGTTGTGGCCTTTTCCAAACAAACACTGATGATTTTATGATTAATAATAGAAAACTCCACTATTACTAAGGAAAACATTTGTTAGGTGGCAAAAAAAACATGTTGAAGGTTAGGAAATAGTCTTTTTGTAATCTTCCTCTGGTGGTTCATCACTATTAGTGGTAGGGCATAAAATCAGCTCATTATAAAAAAACATTTTGTCTTCTGGCACATATTGTACAAGTTTCTTGATATTGTCCATTATTTTCGAATTAATAGGGATTTTTTCTGTGTAAGCAGACTCTGTGGGCAAACTAGGACAAACTCCAGCTGGTTTTCCCAAGGAAAATTCATGAAACACAAGCCCATCGATAAATGGACGTACTTTAACAATTCCCGGTTTTTTGTTGTCATATTCGAACTCATTATATTGAGAAATTTGAAAAGTTGTTTTCTCATATTTGGTTTTTTTCCCATAGGAGTCAATGGAGAGTACGGTTTTTTTATAATGCGTGGGCCACCATTTTTGAAATTCCAAAATTGTTTCATTTTTTACCAGTTCTATAGAAAAAAGAGATTTTCTTGACGATTTTTTTATCAATTCGTAATATACTTCAGGAAGAAAAATTCGGTCCTGCTTGCGAATGAGTCTTTTTGCTACCCGAAGTCTCTATCGCACGTGAGAAATGAGTGGCCTCTGATTGGAAAATAATGAAAAATGTAATTGAATTTTCCTGACGAAGCAAGAGCTAGAAGGAATCTTATTACCGTGTGGTTCTTATTTTGGCCTGCTCAACCATCTGAAAATATATGGACCTCTTTTACATTTTCAGAAACCTCATTTTCAAAATAATTTTTTAGGAAGGTGCACACTTCATTGGGTCCTTTGTGGGCCTCGCCCTCGTGAAGCAAAAACCCATAACTGTCGATAATAAAAAATTTCCTGTACAGGTATGTCAGGTATCGGCAAATTTTGCATATAATCCATGGAGATTCCTAGTATCTCGTCCGTCTCTGAAGAAAGTTTTTTAATCTGCTCCAGTTTTTTATAAAATTTCTTAGCCCTATTTTTGTGAACTAATAGTTCTGCAACAGCAACTAGTTTTGCAATGTCGTTGAGAGTGGTACTTTTAATTTTTTGGCCAAGTTCTTCACAAGCAGAACATACATCAACTTGAGGACGACCAAAAGAGTATGTAAAATTTTCATGAAAATACTTCAAATAAAAATTGTATTTCACTTTAGATTCAGGAAATTTTTCGATAAACATTTTATGCATTTTTTTGACATCCAAAGTAGCAGGTAAATACTTTTTTAATATATTAGCATAACGGACTTCCTTTACATCAAACGATTGTATGTGCTTACGTATTTGAAAGCACAATTCATCTGGTATTAAATTATGCCTAGATTTAACAGATTTACCTCTATTATCTCTTGGAATGGATCCAGTCACTAGTAGGTGGCATAATTTTCTGACATGCTTTTCGCCAACACCATATAAACTTAAGAAAGCTTTCTTACATACTTGCTTACGTACTCCTTTTAAACAAACATGAAACAAAAAATTATTGGGTCTCTCAATACGTTTAATGGCATTCTGAGATTTTCTCATTCTCTTAATGAGAGTTACTTCGATCATATTTTGTAAGTATGAGTCTTGTGAGTTTTTGTCATCAAAGTCATGTAACGACGTAAACAACGCATTCTTGTCCATTTCTGAAAAATGTTTACAACACTTCTTGCGACAAGTACAGTCGATTCCAGTTTTTCGAGCCATAACTTGTTTTCCCACGTAATTAGTATGGGCTTGGCCCTTAACTTTAGCCTTCTTTATAACTGCACTTTTATACAGGGCCCGATTAATAATACCTTTCTTTCTTTTCCTTTGTTCATTTTCAATAATGACACTGGTTTCACTATCAGAGCTACTCATTTTTGTATAAACAATACACAATGGAACCTAATCGTACTAAAGATAATCGTCAACTGGTCTATAGAAAATGTCACACTGAGAGTGCAGTATGGGTAAGATACGACAATGCTTTTCTTATGGAGAATAAACGCGCAGGGTTGTCGGTTTTCTCCAGCTGTTGATTGCTCATTGTCTCACAGGACCGGCTTGGATAAAATGTATCTGCCGGCAGTACGAGTAAAATATTTTATATCATGTATACGTATACAGTAGAATAAAAAGACATTGATGAGTTATTGACAACGAAAACTATGAATTTCGCATATAAAACGTCAACATGAGATATACAATTGAATCATATTCATAAGAGTAACATTTGAACACCTCTTTACAAGAACAACATACAATAACTGTAGTTTTAAAATGTTTTACATAAAATAGAAAAAACCTACATAATTTCTAGGAAAGAATTTGGAAACTTGGAAATGATATTATTTATAGATATTACATATAATATTCAAATTTCCAAGTCTTCATTTCTTTTGTAAAACTTCTGCTAAAAATTACCATCATTAACATAATCACCTAAATATGGCCATAAACTTATAATAATTAGTCATAATTAGTATTTGATAAACTCCAAGCTTTCCCTATTTCACCCCCTACCCATCCTTAGGGTGAAAGTGCTTTTGGAAAACGAAACTACACTTTAAAATTTAGTCCGAGTTTCAACAGAGAGCATGGAGTCCCATAAGTTTAAATCCGGTGAATTATTTAACGGTTGCGCTAAACTCGTAGTGTTAAATGTGTTGTGTTTTTTACAAAATACGGAACACCTTAATGTAAGTGCTGCTGTAAGACGTACTTCGTTGATGACTGGTGTTAGCGAAAGAAGCATTTACAATTTCAAAAAAGAAAAAGAACAGAGTGGAACGTTGAAATCTCCAAAAAAAAGTAAAAAACGAGTGTGTCAATCAAATTCTAGAATATTCACATATGACGAGGGTGTAAGAAGTATTCTACGGAGAATTGTTCATTGTGAATTTTTCATGAAAAATTTGCCGCCGCCATTCTTAAAGCATATACATAACTTCATACAAGGTAATGAGAATATACAGCCGTTGTCTCTTTCTACTTTATACAGACTTCTGAAAGAGTAGCGAAAGCGAATCCGACATCTCGGATGTAGAGGACGACTTTAGTATAATTAATTGAATATCTGTGAGTAACCTCGATTATTTTACACTGTATAACCAATAAAATGCATTTACCAGTCCAATCAGAGTATGGGCTTTTCGGATATTGGGCTGGGTGCACGGAAGTCGAGTTCCCGGAGGTTCCACCCTGTATATTTATAGCTATCAAGAAATGTAATTTAAAATATATTTTGTAGTTTAATAAAGTATAAATATAATATAATGTTAAATAACTTACACTATAAACCTTATACCTGCTCACCTGGTCAAGTGTGGGCAAGGAAAACCATTATCCCATATGGAATAACACAAGGTTTCGCTGAAAACTACCAGGTTGCTATGCCAAGGAACTAGGTAAACTTATGCTGTGTGTAAAAAATGCGAGACTGCATTATGTTTTAACAAGGACAAAAACTGCACTTCAGATTTCCACAAAAAAAAAATTTCATAGTAGGTGTTAAAATTTCGCAGTGATTCAAGTGCGCAACTTGTTTTTTTAATAACATCGCCAGGATTAAAAAATGTGCAAAGCTTTTTCGATATTTCCGTTCCTGATAATTTTTCACGTATTTACAAAAGAAAAAGTTTTTCTTGGATATTGGGCTGGGTGCACGGAAATCGAGTTACCGGAGGTTCCACCCGGTATATTTATAGCTATCAAGAAATGTAATTTAAAATACATTTGTTAGTTTAATAAAGTATACAGTTTTATAATAAAATTCTCGCTAAAAACTTAAGGTCTTTTTATTCAAATTCATGCCTCTTATTTGGCTACTTGAAGGCAATTATTTTATCAATATATTATTTTATAATAAATAACAGAGCCCAACGTAGAGATCTGGGTACGGTTTTGTGACTACCACTTGGACCTGTTTGTATCGCCAAGCACAAGGCGTGAAATCCGGCAATTGTACATTCCTATATTAGCCGTACTGCACTCTCGGTGTGACATTTTCTATAGGAAACTAGGAAGGTCCGCGACCGTAACCACTAAATCACATGTCCGGCGCGCGCAGTTTGTTTCGAAAACGCCTTTTCGAAATAAACAGAGAAGTACGCCTGTCAAGATTAATAGTAACGAACAGCGGAGATGTGGCGTTTTCACGTGTAATAAAGCTTACAGGATATTCTGAACAAAATGGCGAAGTTAACTCTTTTGTGAAATTAATGGAGATGTGGCCTTTTCGAAATAACCGATTCAATTAGGAAACATGACGTAAACATTATTTCTACGTAATATTTTTACTCTTATTAGGCTCTGACAATATACTTTTCAGGAAGTGACATTAAGATGATTTCTAATAATTAATGAAAAATTGAGTGGAGCTCCATCCTGCGTAAACCTCATTTGTCTTCTTACATCAGTGATATTTAAACCAGAACTGTCAGTAACAGTGAAAATAACAAAAGCATCAAAGTTCTAAGGGTAAAATTGACAAATGGTAAAAAAGAAATATTGAAATTAACGAATAAAGATGAAAAAATCATCACCAACAGAGATGATCTACTAAGCATAGCCAGAAGATTTCTATACAGAATTATATACGAGAAGTCAAAAAAAGCATGATGAGCAACTAACAGAAAAGTTAGAAAATCAGGAAAAAGAGGATCCTAATTGATGCCTGATGTATTAACAAACGAAATAAGGAACACACTGAAGAAAACGAATAGAAATAAAGATTCGCGAGAAGATAATATCGTTATAGAAGCCGCAAAGAATGGAGGAGTCAGACTTTTAGAGAATATAAAGGAATTGTTCGACTTATGTCTGCACCAATATGAAACCCCTACAAGATAGCACAGTGCACTTTTATTGCACAAAAAGAGCAATCCGACCGACGAGAATTACCGATCCTCTATGCCTCCAACCTTTTCGGTCCCGCGCTGATCTTCTCCAGGTTCTCACGTCTAGCAAATTTTGCGCGTCTGCTGCTACTTCATCCTCCCATCTTTTCCGTGGCCTTCCTTTTGGCCTTGCGCCCTGCATTTTATTATTTTGGGGTCTTTTCGGCAATCTTTCTGTCTCCATTCTTACTACATGACCAGCCCAACGAAGTCTCTGAAGTTTAACGAATTCTGAGATCGGTGTCTCTTTGAACAGTTGATAGAGTTCAAGGTTATACCTGGATCTCCATATTCCGTTTTCGTTAATAGGTCCAAATATTTTTCTTAGGACTTTTCTTTCGAAGACTTCCAGTTTTCTTTTTATCTCTTCTGTCATCACCCATGTCTCGCATGCATAACATACTATTGGTCTGATAATAGTTTTAATTACCGATCCATAAGCCTGTTAAACCACTGTCCTGTTAGACTGGAAACAAAATTAGATTTTTACCAACCTAGTTAACAGACTGGTTTTAGGAAAAACTTTGTCACTAGAGACCACCTCCACTGAAAGCCCACAAAAAAAGACGTTCGAGCAATGTATGTGTCCAGTTATCACTTACTTAATGATGGGCGGTGGACCTAAAAAAATATAGTGTGGAGACCACGAGCAGACAGAAGAAGCAGAGGTAGATCACCTACACGATGAATAGACGACGTTAAAAGAATCGTTGGGAATTGGCTGCTGGGAAGCTCAAGACAGACAAAACTGGAAGAAATTATTGGAGGAATATGTTCAACTTTAGACGCAGAAGGTTGGATAATGAAGATGAGCATTAACTATATTTAAAAAACAATTAAAAATCTTCGTTTAAATTTGGAAAATGTCTCTCTTTAATAACATATCTTGCCAATAATGATTGCTTCGCCAATTAATAATCCTTTGTCTGCAAAAGTAGCTTCATCGATGAACATAATATTGTGAATAAATTATCTATTAAGATTATTTTTGTTCAGAATAAGTGGCAGAAAATATCGTATTGTACTTGGAAACAAATTTTGATAGGAGTGAAGTGATACGGGTAAAAGTTTTCTGGTTTTAGAATTTGAATAATAGATGAACGACTTAATTCTGTTAATAGTTGGCGTGAACTTACATCCGTATTTTTATTAACTCTAACTAAAATTGGATTGTGATTAGGCTGTCTCCTGTCTGCATATAGCAATCCATAATAGTCTACAATCCCACTGCAAGATCACTACGTTCATAAAGTAGTTAATCAAACTCCCATTTTACATACATTTAAGAATAATAGTAGGTACATTGATAACAGGTCGCTAGTTACAAATTGGCTGCAAAGAACTTTAGTTTAATAATTGGTAATTAATTACCAATTAATTGTTAATTAATTAAGTTGAAAAATTTTATTCTATTCATTTATTTTTCAAATTAAATACGGTACTCATGACGTTGTAAAAAAACATGCAATACATGTTTTTTTATATCAATTTTTTTATAGCAAATTACCACTATCTATCAACGCATGTTTAAAAACTCACACAACTTACACTAGCCGTGTTAAACCAGTGGCGTTGCGCGCTAGCTCTCTTTTATAGGCAACCTTATAATCATCATATTAAAAAAATTAGCTTTAATTTGATATAAAAAACATGCATATACGTCATGAGTAACCTATTTGATTTAAAAAATAAATGAACAAAATTTCTGTTCAAAAATTAATTATCATTAATTGGATTAAAAATATTTGCGGCCACTTTTCGACTAGCAACCTGTTATCAATGTATTCTCCTATTCTTAAATGTATGCAAACATTTGAGTTTGATGAACGTAGTGCCTTTGTAGTGGGATCTCGTACTATAACATCCGGCTGCCGAGTGACCTCTTTAAAAAAATTCAACCATACACTAGACTGCTACAGCAAATATAAATTCTCTTACAAAAACTCTCAGTTTTTCTCGAAGACGATTGAAATTATCGTTTTTAACCCTGGAACTGCACACTGGGGTCTGGAAAACCCAGGCGCATGAATCGTTCAATGTAACTTGCGCATGTCTGCGTCTTTTGGCGATCCCTTGCACGTAAATTCAGTTAAGAGCCGACTACGTTTAGAGACAGTAGCTGCGTCGCGTAAGTTTGTTGTATAGTTTGCTGTGACTCTTTTAGTGGAGCTATGGGTACTTCGGACCCCAGTGTGCAGTTAAAGGGTGTTAAAATTTTGAGGTGGTTTTTGTTATTTACTAGTATGGCAGATTCTAAGAGAAAATATCAGCGTCCACTGACAACAAAAGATGGGAAGCTGAAAACCTGTGGGCGAATGAAGATGAACCGGAGACCATCGAAGATGATTTTGGAGACTCATCAGATGAAGACAATGATTATGTACTTAAACATTAGTCTGACACTGATAACGAACAACAAAGTGATAGACGATAATGAAGAAGAACCCAATACCTCGCAAAGAAATATCGCCAGTATACTGGGAAAAAATGGTCATCGTTGGACCACACAGGCACCAGCACGACAAGGATACCCAAGAAAGGATAACATCGTTTTACATTTGCTTGGTCTAAAAAATGAAGCAAGAAATGTTAGTAGCCCTGTTGAAACTTGGAATTTACTATTTTATCAAGAGATTGTAGACATTATTGTGCTACATACAAATCAAGAAATTCTTAGGAAGTGTCAGAGTGGCTTGCCGCAGAGTTACAAAAAAATAACCATCAACGCAGAAGTCAAAGCATTTATTGGTTTGCTGTATCTCGCTGGTGCATTACGAGTCTCAAATTGTAATTTAGATGAGCTTTGGTCAATAAAATATGGCAATAGGCTATTTCGGGCAACCATGCCCCAACAAAGATTTCAGTGTTTAGCTCTTTGCTTGAGGTTCGACGACAAAACAGACAGAAATGCTAGAAAATTGGTTGACAAGTTTACTTATATTTGCCAAATATGGGACATATTTACAAATAATTGCAAGCTATACTACACGCCCTATGAGAACTGTACAATTGATGAGCAACTCGTGAGTTTTCGTGGAAAATGTCCATTCCGAATTTACCGAACTCTACGTAAGAATAAAAGAGAATTGCCTCCTTTATTTGTACAAGGAAGTCGCCCTGAAAAGTCTAGTATTTTTGATTTTTGAAAAAATTGTACCCTTGTTTCTTATTGTATAATGAATATTTGAGTATAATGTTTCTTATTGTAGAATAAAGCTGTGCTGCTGGCTTCAAATATGCATTTTGACGACACAATAAATGCTGAAACCAGAGATTTCCACAAACCTGAAATATTGATAACATATAATTAGACCAACGGCGGCGTGGTCGACATGTTGTCGACAAGTTATGTGCAACATATAATTACGCAAGAACTACAAGAAGTTGGCGAATGGTAGTTTTTTATGCTTGTCTGAATGTTTCTGTAATCAACAGTCAAGTTGTTTATTATGCAAATAATACTGAAGAGAAGAAGACTTTGAAACTAAGAATTAGGGAAATTTGTGGTTTTTAAGAAGAAGAACAACAGCCAAATATATCTTTTCCCCAAAAAGGCAGATGTAAATATTGCGACCGTAAGAAAAATAGGCCACGAAATATTTTTGTAAAAGTCGCCACAAATTTATGTGTATGGAATATGCCACTTTTATATTGCCAAGTTGTTTATAAAAATTACTGTTTTTTAGAATTTTTTTGTTGAAATTTACATGTGTGAAACGTTTGTTCATTTTCTATATGAAATATATCTTTCCTCTTTAGTTTCTGTTATTGACACATTTTCTTTAATTTTAATTAAAAGAAACACAATATTTTTTCAGGTAATTATTTTTGGTTCAAAAAGGTCATAAATAAGTGTGGACTCAGAGTCCGCGCGCGATCTTGCATGTTATAAAACGCGCTCACTGAAGAGCTAATTACGTGAGTTAAGTTGTGATATAAAAACGTTTTTTTGAGGTGAGTATCTCAATTTTAAAATTGTTCTTAAAATATTCGGTTATATAGATACTTATGTACAGTTTGCACAATTGAAGACATAAGTGGATAAAGGTTATATGTCACAATTTTTGCGAAAATTGTTTTATAGGTTTTTGTTCTTCTAATATGCTGTTTAACCTTTTAAAATTGCCCATTTTTAGCTAATTAAAAACAACAGGAAGGTATTAAAGCAATATGTCGCACTAGATTTTCGAATTGTAGTAGATAAAAGTATTATGTCCAAAATCGCGAACATATTACCTTTATCCACCCAAATGTTTAGTCGCTGAGCAGTTGGTTTTCTGACACTTTATAGGTTATGTTAAGGAAATCAGTGTCACTGTGCAATTTATTTTATGCAAACATTTTTACAGTTTTTGAGTCAGAAAGCTACAAAAAATTATGGAGAGTAGAGGAAGAAAAATTTACAGACTATATCTTAAACAGAAAGAAGAAAATACTGTTAAACAAGGTAATATTAAATTATTATGTATATAAAGGTTTATAAAAGTATATATAATACTTGTTCTATGCAAAGTACCAATTAATGCTTTTTACTGCAGTTTTTATCACCTACTATATTGTTGCTTTTAGGTGTACTTCCTCCTAGATATTCGTCTGATTTAAATACCCGTTAAGTTGACGAGCTATGCAATAAACAGCATTGTACAGACATTCAGATACCATCGACTTTCTGAAATTCTGTCAGTAAGGGAATATTTATTTATTTTACCTTTCCAGCCTCGTTGACAAGGTAATATAATAATAATTTTCTTTTTAAGATAATATCAAAGTTATTTAAATATATTCTAATCTGTATATAAACTATTTTATTGTAATATCGGTTATTTGGGCTGTTTCAAGATCTCATAGACACTATGCATTGTCCTAAATTTAATAAAATTATTCTCCAAGAGCTTTTAATAAATAAAAATTTGATTTTGTGGTTTCGAGATATTTGGTATAAAATGAAAAAACACATGGATATCATACGTAAGCCTGGCTGGAAAGGTTTATCATTCCTTAGTAGTAAATTTATTTTAATTTTACTACATGCATCATACGTACCAAATGAAAGAGGATAGAGCATACAGAGTTGTAATTCGTAATCTACATCATACAGTGCCCATTAATATAATAAAAAGCGAAATAGAAAAACATGGGCATTTAGTACGCAATATTGTAAATATAAAACACAGAGTAAGTAAGGACCCTCTAATGATGTTCTACGTCGATATAGAACCTAATCGAAATAATAAAAAAATATATGAAATTCAATTTATAAACAATGCGAAAATAGTTATTGAGCCACCGTATAAAAAGAATAACATTGTCCAGTGTACCAGATGCCAATTGTATGGACACTCTAAGACATACTGTAATAGACCTTATTACTGTGTCAAATGTGGAGGCAACCATATGTCAGCTGATTGTAAAAAACCTAGAGACACACCCGCCATATGTGCTCTCTGCAATGGAGCACACACCGCAAATTACAAAGGATACATGGTATATAAAGAGTTAATTAGCAGTAGAAACAGAGCAAGAGGAGTATCATCGCACACTCCAGCGAACAATCAACTACAATATAACAGAAATACAGTACAGAATAATCCGCACTTAAACAATCAAAATCACGCGACTTACACACAAGCAACGGGTGGAACAAATGTAAATAATGTCCATAAAAATACGAACTCATACAACCAGAATCATGCAACTTACGCTCAAATAACAAATGGAACACATGTAAGTAATACAAACAGTGACATTGGAGAGATGATGAAGAGTTTCCTTAACGAATTCAAAGCTATGTTTTCACAACTAATTAATCAAAATAGCGTGATCTTAAACATGCTTTCCACAGTAATAAATAAAATTAGTAATGGAACTTAAGTCACTACGAATTGCACAATGGAATGCCAACGGCCGTCAACCATAACACAGAAGTTACTAACTTTCTTAAACATAACAAAATTGATGTTCTACTCATATCGGAAACCCATTTCACTGACAGAACGATGTTCAAGATCCCTCATTATTCTATTTACAACACCAACCATCCTGATGGAACAGCACACGGTGGCGCTGCTATTATTGTACGTAACACTATACCACACTATGAGGAAATAATGTATCAGACGGAAAAAATACAAGCTGCAGTAATCTGTATCAGTTCTCAACCATGGTCTTTTGACATTGCGGCAATGTACAGCCCTCCAAGGCATAATATCACCACAGCAGAATATGAAGACTTCTTCAAACATCTATCAAACAAATTCGTAATTGGGGGTGACTGGAATGCCAAGCATACAGACTGGGGATCAAGACTATGTACGACAAAGGGAAAAAATCTCAGACAAGCCATAGCTAACACAAACAGCTCTTACTTATCTACAGGGCAACCCACCTACTGGCCATCAGATCCAAACAAAATCCCAGATCTACTCGACTTCTTTATCCTCCATAACATGGCCTTAAATTATTTTGACATACAAGCATCCTGGGATCTGTCCGCCGACCATACTCCCATAATTGTGACACTATCTACGCAAATTATAAAACGTCCGAATATCCCTAAGTTGACAACATCAAAAACCAACTGGAATATATTCGAGTCTTACATAAATGAAAATTTACATTTAAATATAAGATTAAAGCAACCAGACGATATCGATAATGCTGTGCTTCTTCTCACCCAAACTATACATGCAGCCGCTGAAATAGCTACACCCCCTCAGAATGACAAAGAACCAAGTGACACCAACATACCCGTATATATAAAACGTCTTGTTGCACAAAAAAGAAGAGCCAGGCGCATATGGCAAAGAAGTCGCAATCCTATAGATAAAAATGAATACAATAGATTAACACGGCAACTTAAAACTGCTCTACAAGACGCGAGGAATGATACATTTGAACTATTCATCAACAGCCTGTCAAAAGAAGACCACAGCATCTGGAAAGCAACGAAATCATTCAAGAGACCTATACAGCACATACCACCTCTAAGGAAAGCCGATGGAAGCTGGGGAAAAACTGAACAAGAAAAGGCATCAATATTTGCTGAACATCTCTCACACGTTTTTGGTGCACCTGAACTTAATAACAATAATAACGAAGAACAAGTTAAAAACTTCTTAGACGCTCCATGCCCAATGATGCTACCAATCAAATACTTTACTCCTAATAATGTCAAAGAACAAATTTCTAGATGCAATAACTACAAAGCACCAGGCTTTGACATGATCACTGGGCTAATATTAAAAAAATTACCGAGAAAAGCAATTGTCCTACTAACAATGATATATAATAGTATCATAAGATTAGCCTACTACCTGATTAATTGGAAGTTCGCACAAATAATTATGATTAGTAAACCAAATAAACCACCAAATATTACTACTTCATATAGACCAATCAGCTTACTTCCAATAATGTCAAAAATCTTAGAAAGACTTCTGCTCCAAAGATTCTCAGAAGACATCGGAATTAATTCAGTGATCCCCACACACCAGTTTGGTTTCCGCGAAGCCCATTCAACTCTACAACAGTGTCATAGGATTGTTAAAAACATTAATGTATGCCTCGAAGAGAAAAAAATTTGCACTGCTGCCTTCCTGGATATAGAACAAGCCTTCGACCGTGTTTGGCATGATGGTCTCCTGTATAAACTTAAGTCATCCTTTCCCACTCCTCACTATCTACTCTTAAAATCATACCTCACAGAACGTCACTTTCAAGTCAGATTCCTTACAGAAACCTCTCATTACTATCCCATAAAATCCGGTGTCCCTCAAGGAAGTGTCCTGGGTCCCCTCCTGTACCTCATATACACTGCTGATATTCCAACAACAAATACGACCACAGTAGCCATGTTCGCAGATGACACCGCCATAATATCCATCGTACATGACCCCCAAGTAGCATCAGGAAACCTTCAAATACACATGAACCTACTACAAGACTGGATGAATAGATGGAAAATCAAAGTTAACCATACTAAGTCTAATCAAATTACATTCACCAACAGGAACATCATATGTCCAAGAATTAGACTGAACAACATATTACTACCAGTAAAAACAGAAGTCAAATACCTGGGAATGACACTTGATCAAAAGCTCACTTGGAAAGCACACATCTTGGCAAAAAAAAATCCAAATCAACATGAAAATACGTCAAATGAATTGGTTAATAGGCCGAAAATCACAGTTATCCACAGATAATAAACTTCTCTTGTATAAGTGCATAATAAAGCCTATATGGACATATAGGGTGCAACTATGGGGCTGTGCAAAGCCTTCTAATACCAAAATCATTCAGAGGATCCAATCCAAAATACTCAGAATGATTTTCAATGCGCCGTGGTACGTTAGTAATAAAACACTACATGATGACTCTGGAATACCGTTCGTTGAAGACGAAATCAGCAGACTAACAAGAAATTATTTAGAACATCTGCCAGCCCACCCCAACGAGGAAGCAAGACAACTACACCTACAACCAGAAGTCAGACGAAGATTGAAGAGACAGTGGCCAACAGACTTTATTCACTAATTTTAATTTTAATTTCCATTTCAATTCTAGTTTCAAATTATAATCCTACACTGATTTTATTTGTTAGTGTTAGTATTGGGAGTGTTATCAGTGGATAATTTCTCCTCTCATGTATTTGCAATACTCACATTTACTAATAGCTTGTAATAGCAGATTGTAAATTTACAAATTTAATAATAAAAAAAAAAAAAAATTTACTACATAGTTTTATATTTTTTAGAAAACACTGAATCGGGAAGCAAACTAGACGGATATGTGTCATCCAGTGATGAATTCGTTCCTAAGTTACGGGCTATTCGGATGAATCAGACTACTATGAAGAAACCACAAACAAAATGTTTTCCAAAAAAATACATGACGCTAAATGAAACGTCTTTTCTGAAAAACTTCCTAACAAAAATATGTTAAATGAAGAAAAAGAACAAAATATGCAGAATAAAAACAACCAAGCAGGAGTGAATGCCGAAAAGCAGACCGAAGAATTTTAAATAAAAACCAATATTGAAGACAGTTAAAGCGCGGTACATATTACCGCAGAAGGACAAGAAGCTGCTGTTTCCCAACCACAAAGGACGACGAAAAAATGTTTGAGCTTAAAGAGAAGAAAGCTCGTAAAGGAGAACGCAACCCTGTTGAATGAAAGAAAAGAAAGGCAGCAATTCAAAAAGAAAAAGGGTTAAAATATGTTTCTCAAAATGGAAAATTATACCAACAAAAAAAATTGACGAAGATTTAATATTATGCACATCAACACGCAGATTAAAGTGTGGAACCAAATTTAGCCTAGAAGCTAGAAAATCTATATTGAAAAGGTTTTATAAATTAGAAAATAATGCAAAAATCTGTCTTTGGTTTAAAAGCATTGACATAAGTCAAGTTTCAAGACACAGAAATCGTACTGGAGGTTAAAAGCAGAAGTGAAGAGAATATTCTTTTAAATAGTTAGTAACTTACGAAAGGGAAAAAATATCTGTCTGTAAGGATGCAATTTATTCGCTGTACCAAGTTGGCTCAAAGAAAATATTAAATCTTCAAAAACAATTTAAACAAGGTCAATCAGCTCCAAGTCCAAGTAAACAAGGCCAACATACAAACAGGCCTCACAAGATCTGTGAAGCCTGTTCTCAACATATATGAAAAGATACCATTACAGTTCCTATTTTTAAATCTGGTAATATTAATGATGTAAAAAATTATACACCAATTAGTATTTTAAATTCTTTGGCAAAAATATTTGAATCTATTTTATTTAACAACTTATTACAACATTTTATCAAATCTTTTTCTACTGGATAGATCAACACTTACAAATTTATGTATTTTCACAAAATCTGCTGCAGATGCCATAAATACTAAGAGGCAAATGGATGTAATCTTCAATGATTGTACAAAGGCATTTGATAGGGTTGATCATGGTTAGATTAGAATAGATAGAGACTAGACAAACTGGGCACCTTTGGCCTCTCAATTAATGCATTAACATTTTTGAATTCGTACCTAGCAGATAGAAGTCAGCAAGTTAGAGTTGGTAATTTTTTCTCAGAGGAATATTCCGTAACTTCTGGAGTTCCTCAAGGCAGCAACCTGGGACAACTCTTATTTGCTTGCTTTATAAATGATCTTTCTAGTTGTCTCAAATTTTCCACTTGTTTAATGTTTGCAGATGATTTTAAGATGTTTAGAATTGTAGAAGATCAATGTGATTGCCAACTATTACAACTAGATTTGAATGCGGTATCTAATTGGTTGCAGATAAACATAATGGATCTAAATGTTGAAAAGTGTTAAGTGATGACCTTCACACGTAACAGTAACTTTATTAAAATTGTTTATTATATCAATAATAGAGAATTGCCCATAAAATCCGTGTGTAAAGATCTTGGTGTGAATTTTCAGCAAAGCTTGCACTTCAATGATCACTATCACATTGTTACTAATAAGACTTTTAGGATGTTAGGATTTATAATTAGAAACACCAAACATTTTAAGATGGTAGATAGCATAATTAAACTATATAATTCCTTGGTAAGACCACATCTTGAGTATGTTTCTGTAGTTTGGGCACCTCATGCAGAAGTAAATATAGATTTAATTAAAAAGGTACAAAAAAGGTTATTAAGATATCTATATGTTAGAAAATATAATTCTTATCCATACTTGGTGTCTTACCGGAGTATGTTGAAACTTTCAAATTTGTAACACTGGAACAGAGACGGAAAATGCAAGCAATGCTGCTTGTATATTATATTGTAAATAACTTAAAATATAAAGACTTATTCTTGATCAACTATATGAAGTTCTTGGTACCTAAGATTAACTTAAGGTTAATACATAAAGGGCTTCCTTTTTATTTGTGAAACAGACTGCTCGCCCATAAACAACATGATGAGGCAGTGCCTCAGCACCAACATCAAAGCACATAACTTAATCAGGATCAAAAGCTTACCTTTTTATGTGGTCTGAAGATGTAGCTAACCGAGGTAGTACTGAAATAGCGAGTTGTCAGTGCCGACTTTATAAGTTTTTAAAAGAAGAACTTCCGTAAATCAATCAGTTGGTTATATGGTCATATTCATGTTCTAGGCAGAACAAAAAGATTATAATTGCAGGTCTATATCAATATTTCATTTTAAATGGATATTTTACAATAATGGAGCAAAAATTTCCTGAAGTGGGCCACAGTTATTTAGACTCTGACAGGGACTATGGAAGGATAGAAAATATTCAAAGGAAACAAACGTGGGTGCCATGGAAATCATAGCAAGTTAGATGGAAACATAAAGATTGGAGTAAGAGAGTTCATAAAAGCAATACCGAAAGTAGAATCCCATTACATTTGAGCTCATTTAAATAGATATTTAATTGATGGAAGTAAGAAGGTTACAGTAATCTGCACAGGGATTACGTAAAAGAATGTAAGAAGAAAAAATCGGTTGCCTGTAAAGTCGGTTTTACGGGCGAAGATTTTACGTGACAACATCTTTTTCTCGGTAGAATATTTATTGATATGAATATTATTAAATTGCACAATCGGAACAAGGAATTGAATGAAAATAAGAATTGCACAAATTTTAACTATAGAAATATATTTTGTTTACTAAAACATTGTACATGTAAACTTAAACTTAACTAATTTCTATTTGAGTGATTTTGTTGAGGATAGGACGATGATAGGAGAAATATGAAATGAAAGTGAACTTGTATTATGACGCTTTCTCGGTTTTCCAACACCAAGAACGCTCGAGAAAGACAGAGACACAAGCACGCACCGATTCAACGCGCCTAATTCTCTAGTGCTGCGCGCGCAGCGGACCGATCATGTTTGAGTGGGAGAGAGACGCAAGGCATTCGCCGGTCCGCCGGGCCTCTCTCTCGTTCGGTGACTCATCGTAACAGACGTGAGCGGGCGTTACACTTTTTCATGAGTGACTCCGAGCCACAACCTAATTTAAGACGTTGTCACGTCAAAAACGTTTCTTTTGCAACCTATGTATATTCACACAAGATTTTAATATTTCCTGTTTGTGCACAAAAAAGACTTATATGAGGTGGGCGAAGCATATAAAAAAACACTACAACTGAAAAGAAACAAACAAGAAAACATAACATAACATAAGAATAACATAACATATTTTTCGCAGCATATTGTTGTGAAACAGGTCTTTTAGCTTACCAATTCAGATCGAGATTGGATGCTACCTCAGATACTAAAAAATTTATTGGAATTTGCCCCAGGACAAATACAGTCTTAGGGTTTGTAATACACTTTTTTTTTATGAATTCCATCCCTGGAGTGAGAAACTGGAAAGGATGCAAAATACGCTTCCACAGCTGTTATGACTTCATTTGATGAAAAACGCTTTCCACTTATGAATTTTTTTAGGTTTTGAAACAAAAATGCAAGTTGTTAGGGACCGGGTTTTTTTCACGATTTTTTCCTTAAGTTAGTCTAAAAGACTACAATAATAATTATTATTATTATTATAATCAGAATATTATTTTATCACTTTGGAAGTAATCCACAAACAAAATTCCTTTCACATCCAAAAAAACTGATGCTAACACCTGCTTAGCCGATTTCTGGACACGAACTCATTTCGACGCTGAAGAAACAGGTTCACACCACTCTTTAGCCTCTTGTTTTGATTCGGGATCATAGTAATAGACCAAGTCTTATCTATAATGATGAGTCAATGCACAAAATATACTTTATTCTTTCGAAAACTCTCTAAATGTTGCTGAGAACGTTGAATTCGAATGTGTTTTTGTTCAATTGTTAGCGAATGCAGCACCCATTATGAACACAGCTTTCTGAAACCCAATACTTGAGTCAAAATATTGCTTATACTGCTGAATGAGAAGCCTAGTGCTTCTACTAAATCTATTTTGGTCACTCGATGATTTTCCAATACGGTATCGTGTATTTTTTCTACGATTTCTAGTGTTGTTGCTATTTTGGACGTCTTTGACGTGGATCGTCTTCAAGGTTGGTATGACCACGTTTAAATTCAGCAATCCATCTTTCCACTATACTAATTAAAGGCCA
The DNA here is from genome assembly GCF_040954645.1 of Diabrotica undecimpunctata. Lineage (NCBI taxonomy): Eukaryota > Metazoa > Arthropoda > Insecta > Coleoptera > Chrysomelidae > Diabrotica > Diabrotica undecimpunctata. The sequence goes on along the minus strand of NC_092812.1, from coordinate 68,237,086 downwards.
AGAATCCTTATACACTTTCAACATTCGTTCATAAATTTTCTTTGCTTTTAAACCTTTAAACCAAAAATAAAAATTCAATGACTGCGCGATACTTGATTTTTTCCATTGTAAAAAAATACTGTGAAGCGTCGATATTAAATGGCTTGTAAACAAAGAATGAATTGACAGATTGAATTAAACTTCACATAAGTTCATATGAAGACTGTATTAACATAACAAAAAAAATTAGGCCAGTATCAATGCCCTCTCTTATCGAACCGCAAAACTTATTGAACAGGCTATTATTTCTAAAACAAGTTTTTGTTCTTATATAAATTAGTTTATTTAATTGGTATGCTGAAACCTATATCATTTGATATAAGTTTACATTAAATAAAAGGTATTTGGTGAGTGTTTCGTTATCTTAAAAGTTTTTATCTTTAGTGTAGATAGCTAAAAAGAATATTTGAATAGCAAAGACAATACAGGAGAAAAAGAGCTGACCTGAAACTAAGGATAGAAAGAAAATAGTTAAGAATCAACGAGGAATGTTAGTGTTATAACGTGTACGTCAGGAAAAACCATACATTAAAGCTTTATATGCAAAAGAAAATATTATTCGATTAAATTTAATATGATTCAACATACTTTTTAGAAATATACCAACAGATGTGATGGTCATCTCAAAACCAAAAAAGCTGCTTATTTACTGGGTTGCTAAAAAACTAACTGCAACTAATAAAATTTATATTTACAGCTTTACATTCAAGATATTATACTGTTAGTATTATTAAAAAATAAACCGTTGATGAGATAATTACAGAGCATTAACATTTTAGAAAGCTATGATATATTACCTAAACGTTAAATTTAACTGGCTGTCTCAATAAACTTGCGAAATGAAATTCCTGTTTCCTATAATCGATTAGGTTACATTAAAAATACTCACAATACCAGAAACCTACCTCAGAGTAGGACAGATTTAACGATATGATCAGAAACGATATGATCAATCTGTACAGTAGACTAGCTATGTTTACTGTATTTTTAAAATTTAATAAAGTAATTTTATTATTTATTTATTGGATGACATTATAACTTTTAAATTTTGACAATCGTTACGAATCGAATCTTTTATTGTAGAGATGTAGATGTAGAGATGTAGAGTCCTATACTATGTGGTGGAATAAATTCAACTAAAATATCTACCTACAAGCCAACTTACTGGCCAACCCTATCGAAATAGACTACCCGATTTAATTGACTTTTTATCTATAAAAGAATACCAAATGAATATATGCACATAGAATCTAATTAAGACCTATCGTAAGATAATTCACCAATCATTGCAGCATTAATGACAAATCCATCAGAAAACTGTCTATCTCCAAGACTAACGAATAAAACAACTGACTGGAATATTTTCAAAGAAATCCTACAAGAAACAAAAGACCTAAAAATCCCACTAACACAACGACAAGAAATAGAAATAGCAATAAAAAAATTAACAAAACAAATACACGAAGCTGCATGAGAATCTACAAAATATAACTTTGAGCGAAAACGGTTCTATAAGGATTGTCCAATAGTAATAGGAAAAAAAAATATTAGAAAAACAAAAACTTCGTAAAAATTGGCATCAAACTGGTTCACTTCAAGACAAAACCAAATTGAACAAAATGTGTAAAGAAATAAAAGAACTACTAAAACATAGCAACGCCAATTTCCAACATTACTTAGAAAAACTGACACCGAACCCAGATAGTGATTACTTATTATGGAAGGTCACAAATAAGCTGAAACGATCACAAAACCAAATTCCACCTAACAGAACAAAAGATTTAAAATTGTTAAAGATAGATCAGGAAAAAGCAGACTCTTTCGCAAAACACAGAAAAAGTATTTCAGCCGCTAACAAACATGGCAAATGAAGATGAAGACATCTATGAAAATTTAGACAGTCCTAATCAAATGACCATTTACCCAAATGGGCAACTCCTAACGAAGTAAAGTCTAATAAACAACCTCAATAAAAAAAAGTCGCCTAGACATGATCTGATAACAGCCAACATATTAAATTAATTACCCAGAAAAGGAATAGTAAGTCTAACACAGATCATAAACTCGATTCTAAGAATAGGCTACCTTCCTGCAGAATGAAAGTTAGCAGAAATCATTACGATTCCAAATCCAGGAAAACTTTCACATGAGATTACATCCTACCGACTCATCAGTATATTACTAGTTATGGCCAAAGTCGCAGAGAAAGTCATTGCAAGTAGACTTATTAATTAAAATACAGAACAACAATATTATACCTAATCATCAGTTCAGTTTTCGCCAAAACACGGCATAACTTAACAAGTGAATAGGGTCAATCAGCCTTCCAGGAAAAGAGATTTTGCAATGCCATTTTCCAAGCATCTGAGAAGGTCTGGCATCCAGGATTACTATTCAAACTGAAGAAAGTAATATCTCAGTCGCTATATGTGATACTTAAATCATACCTCTAAGAAGGACTATTTTATGCAAGATACGAAGAAAATGTTTCTAGCGTCCACAATATAAATGCAGGGGTCCCACAAGGCAGTGTTTTGGGACCAATTCTCTACACAATCTTTCAGCTGATTTCTCAACTGAAGAAGAATCCACAATCGCAAAATTAGCAGATGACACTGCAATTGTTGTCAAAAACCCAGATCCCATACAAGCAGCTGAAATATTACAACAAACCATACATTTAATTAAAATATTGGCTAAGAAAGGCAATTTGATATGTAAATGGGTAGTGAAGCGAAATACTTGATGCCGTATCCTGTTGGCATCACTCAGCCTCTCCTACTCAATTCCTATCTTCACCTTCAAGTTGGTACACAGCAGTAACCTGAGCAACCCCACTGGAGATTGGGTAACCAACCCCAGTGGAAGGTGGGGTCAGGGCTCACGAAGAAGGCAGCCTTGGTCCTCCGATGAATAGGGGGTTAAGCGAAGGGCTAACAACCCTTCCCTGTAAAACTCAATTGTTGCGAATACAATGGCTAATGAAACAAACGGACGGATCTCACAACGACGAACATAGCAAAGAAAAATGGACAAGATTATGGATTTAAAATTTGGAACCTGAAATGTGCGAACCCTCTTAAAGGCAGGATCTATGATAAGTATGGCAGAAGAAATTGAAAAATACGGGGTTGAAATATTGGCACTGCAGGAAATCAGATGGAAGAACCAGGGAGAAATTCGTAAAAATGAGTTCCAACTATACTACTGCGGAAATGAAATGAGACAAGGTGAAAGAGGAGTAGGGTTTATAGTAACCAAAAGCCATTATCGCATTTACACCAATATCAGACAGAATTTGCACCATAAGACTCAAAGGTAAACTGCATAACGTGACAATGGTTAATGTTTATGCACTGACGGAAGAGGCTGATGAAGACGAAGTTGAAAGATTCTATGGAGAACTTCAGGAAGTATGTAATAAAATCCAAGTACACGATGCTGTTATAACATTAACCAGTCAAAATGGACTTAGGGTTACACAATTTGCAACAGCAAATAATTATGGAGTTGTCAGCACTAACTTCCAGAGACAAGATATCCATAAAGCAACATGGAAAATACCAGGAATCAATGAAGCCAATCAAATTGACCACATCCTCATTTCAAAAAGATGGGCAACAGACATACCTAATGTCAGAACGTATCGCGGGGCGAACTACTCTGACTAAGATCACTATCTTGTGGGGACAAAATTGCGGCAGAAAATCGCGACAGTGGCAAAAAGAAAAATAGCCAAATTAAAAAATGGAATGTTGAAGGCTTCAAAAGGCTTCGGAAAAGCCAAAAGGCAAAGAAATGCGGAATGGTATGATGATTAATGCAGAACTGCGGTAAAGGAAAAAAGGCAAGCTAGGCTTAACCAATTTCAAAGAAACACAAGAAATAGCAGAGAAATTTATAACGAAAAGAGAATACAAGCGACTAGAATATACAGAAGGAAAAACGAGAGGCTTTGAAAAAATAAGTACAAGAAATCCTAGAACATAACAAGAGACATGAGAGCAAAAAATTCTATAAAAGAATAAAAGAAAGCACACAGTCATTTAGACCAAAATTGACAATATACAAAGACAAGGACGGAGAACTACTAACAGAGAAACAAAAAATTACAAAAACGAGACAATATATTTTACGGCGGAGCTGCGGAGCAGCACATTGAAAATCCGAGTTTGGAAAAAATTTAATATTTCAGTTCACATGACACATTTTACAGATCCAGTCATAAAAGCAAATATTTACATATTTGCTGATGCTCCCTGATCTCCTAAAATTAACAAGAAACTAGTTAATCGACACAGGATTTGAACCTGAAGATGGAAGTGTATTGAAAAAAGATTTGTTAAAAGAACTAATTGAAGCTGCAACAACAGAAAAAAGTTTCTATAATAAGCTGACTGCAGATCGTTTAGAGGTAAAAAAAATGCGGAGACAAAACGTTGCACTTGCTGCAGAATTACTATCTCACAACTGCAACAGCCTTAAAACATTATTTTCAAGATGCAGCCAGAGATAAAAAAATCTCAGCACAAAAACTTGGGGAGTTTATAGAGCTTATTAATAGTTGGTTTGATTTAATGAATTCCTTTACATCTGCTTCAACTACATTTAAACGACCTTATGAAATGAACATTTTGGAAGAACAAAATAGGTTATTGCTCTAGTAATTGATACTGTCACTAAAATGGTGTGCAAAAGTAGCAGTAGTTCAGACATATCACAAATAGCTAATATAACAAATGAAACCGAAACAGATGGGCTGATATATATTGCTGGTAGCATTTTAATATAAAAATCAATTCCCAAATTTAGGAAGACATACCTATGAGGAACAAAATATAAATGTTCACAATTATTCTGTACCATTCTGGGTACAACATTTATCATTTGGTGGACTCATAAATACATCATCGGAATCGGTAGACCAAGTAATGACGATGGAAAAATATTTCCAAAATTTTCATGGTGAAAACCTAAATCGGGGTAAGAAAATTATACATCGAACTGCAGAGTATGTTTCCAGTCATTGTTCAAATACACCCCTTTGTTTCGTAAAAACATACTGCAGACAAAGGATATTCATGCGGATCAATTATTTTAATAAATGCTTCAATAGCCAGGTTACCAGTGCTAAAAGAAAACAAGATGAAGACATTAATGATCAATCAAAGAAAAATATTAAAAAAAATGAAAAAAATAATTATGTAGTGTATATTTATATCTATTGGAATTATAATAAACTAGTTACGTTTTTACCAACTAAAATTTATTACCTATTATTTAAATTTTTACATTAAATTATACAAGTAATTCTAACTCGGATAATCCTAGCTTACCTCTAAGGCCGAATTCATTCAATAGTTAATTCAGTATTGATGGTAATTCAGTATATGCGACAAATTTTCAGTGTAAAATGGAGATTGAAGTATTAGATTTACGTAAATCTTTATTAATTTTAAGTACCAAACTACCTACATATCAACAGTTTTCCATAATAATTAGGTATTATAATCCACTAAACATGTTTATTTCATAACTATCTTTACTATTTTCCAAACATCAAAGACATAAAAACGCCAATTAACAATGTTACGATTCAAATTACTGTACTCTCGTGACATAATTTCGGACTTAATGTTCATTGGTTAGTCGAAGTAGGCAACCGTTGTAAGTCTAGGAACCGTGGTTGGTACCAAGGTATCTATGTGTAGCTATAGAGCTTGTCAATTGGCTATTGGTTAACCAAAAGCTGTGTATTTAGTATATGGCGTTTAGGTACTGACTGCCATCTATTTTGTTTTATTAAAATCCAGTAAATAATCTTTACTGACATCTGATATGCGTGGAATTATGGTATATAAACTATCTAAACTGATTGCAAAAATTATCTGTTATTTAAATGCAGTCCGTTGACTAATACGGCTTGCTCTTGTTCTTCCACTACTTATGCGAAGATATCTATTTTAACTAACAACAGAAATAGCATGTCTCACTTCTCTATCTATCGAGATTACCTATACCAAGAGGTCAAACACTTTCATGTTTACCGTTTTATTTAATGCATAAATGTAGTAATAATAAACTGGATGACAATAAGTGAAGCCGATTTTTAAACTGTAATGCGCGCGTTTTCCGCTAGGTGGACACAAATAAGGTAGCAAAAAATGTAAACATTCTTTGAAATTTCAACTTTTTTCCCGTAATAAATATGGAATTTTATGTTATTGGTTTTAAGTAAGATAATCTAGCCGAGAAATAATGATATAGACGAATGTGTTTTTAAATCGTAATTAGATAAGACATAGTTTTTGTAATATGTATTGGTTTATTCTTTTATAAATATGTATTGAGAACGACTTGCAAAATGGAAATCGAAATCTTAAAATAAACATTTTCCAACTGACTGAAATTGCGGTTAATTAACATTAAAGATAGTAAATAGTATACAAGCCGTTTTCTCCTAGAAACTGTATCAGCCAGAGTACCGGTAGGATAAAAATATGGCGGAAGAGTACAGTGACGTAACAAACGCCGTAGGGGCCCCAGAAAAATAATTGTAAAAGATGTTAAGGCTTTAAAAAATTACTAAATGCGTCTTGTGTAACAAAAACTTATATGTGTTAGTGTATTCATGCACTGTTTATAACAACTTACAGTTTTCATCTGTTCCTTGTGCACTAATATTAGCGAAGATAGCTATAATTTTATTAATAGCTGTATAATGGGCAAATTCCTTTTCAATACTCATAAGCTCTGGAGAAGATGACCGTGCTTCTGACATTGTACTAAGAACATATGATTTTATTAATTTAAGTTTAGAAAAAGATCTCTCTGAACTAGCAGTCGTGATGTGTAAAGTTAAAAACAAGATCTACGCATGACACATTTCTGGTATGCAACCACTAGTGCAATGAAAATCTACAAGAATAATTTTGGCTGAATCATAAATAGAGTTCGTTGATTCCAACTGTGTCTTTAATGATTTTCTAACAAATTGCAGTTGCTCAAAACTCATTTCTTAAATCTGACGGGTACGCAGCAACTAATTTACTGGCTTCTGCAAAAAGTACTGCATCCGATTTAAAAAGATGTCCACTTCTAGGATCTAAGACTTTAAAATTGTCGTTCACTTTGTAAATACTTATAAATCTAGCTCGAATTTATTGGATACTACATCGAGATTTCCGAAAAATACACCTACTGTATATCTTTCTTCAGGGTTTGAGATGCGTTGATCTTGTAATAATTCATCAAAATGCTTGATATCTCTACCAAACCTTTTGATTTTAAAACTACAGGCCACACTTAGTAGCAAAATCTTTGGATTCTTGTAAAAATGAAGTATAGTTTAGCCTAAGATTTGATAAAATTTTTTTACAGTTATGTAAAAGTACTGTTTCGCGTGAAGGATCCATATTTTTCGACTACAAGACTCACAGCTAGATTTATAGATTCCAAAACTTTAGATTGTAAAATAGTTAGGAAGAAAAATTCAAACTGTTCCATTTTACTTTTATTATCAGCTGTTTTCTCTCCTCACGATCTGTGGTAGTTAATATTAATAGATATTTTTTTTTAATTTTCATGTCGTTCTGCTTTACACCAATTACAGTTTGAAATCTGGATGACCACCTAGTCACCGATAACGTTTTTAGAGTACGCGATTTTGGTTGGACGTTTTTCTGCATTGTTAGCAAATGATCCCATCTTTTAATGCTTTTGCCGAAAAAATAATAAATACTTCGTATCATATCGTAGTAATCTAGGACTTCTAATATATTAAGATGCACAGTGGATGCATAAAACTTGGGCTTGGACGACTTTAATTTTCTTTTGCTCTCCGGAATAATGCTCACTCATACTTCTGCACCGCCTTAACCCTGTCCGCGGCACTATACAACTGATATACTATGTTCTTTTAAGAAAGATAAAATTAAATTTGAAATATCTTCTCCAGTTTGGCTATGTATATCACAGTAACCTAAGAATGATTCATTAATTTTTATATTACTAGGAAGATCAGTAATTGGATCTCTTTCAATAGGCATGATATTACGCATGACATTTGACAGCTGACCCAGGAGTGTGACGTAGTCAAGAACGCTCGAACAAATGGTACAATGAACACATACAACAAGAGAACCAGTTCCATTAATTGAATCTTCTGAAGATAGTATTGTAGAACATGACTCTTGTGATATGCATAAAAAGAGTTTGAGTACTTCTATGATAGTATTTCAAATCTAACTCCTAAAAAAGCCTATGATAATATTTTAAAGTTAGGCGAGAAGGTGAGCTTTGTCCCAATTGCAAATAAATCATATTATTTGCCTGGTAGTAAGAATTCGTCATATACAAGTGATCATTCTGAAAATGATGCTATCATCTGAAAGACCATATTCAGTAGGAGAGTTTGTTAACGAATAACTAAGAAATTACAGTACCTTTATGTACACGTAACTTAAGTATGTTTATATTTGGGTATCATACGCAGCAACTTCAACTTATTAGTTTATTTTGTTTATTGTTTATTGTTTATTTTATTATCTTTTATTTTGTGATATTGGCGATTTTTGTAATTTCAGTAAATCTTAATTATTGTTATTTTCTTACTTTTGTAAGCTTTGTCCATAAAATTGTACAATTTTCTCTGACAATAAAACATATTTCTAGTTTATTCTATTCTATACCCATACGATATAAAGAGTTATCTTCTAAGTCTTTTAAACATAGTGTTAAAGAACTCTTGATTTACCTCAGTTTCTATTCTATTGATGAGTATCTGTCTCATGTATTGTATTGTACTTTTTATGTTTGACGAATGTATTAATTTAGAAATTTACATAAATAAATCTATCTTATACTTTTTAAATTTCCCACTCTTTTTCTATTAACATATTACAAAAACACCATTAACTCTTTAAAGGACACCGAATAAAGTCAAGATAAACAATAGTATAACAGAAATCTTTGAGGTCCATTATCATCTAAAATGTTTAGCATAATATTAGAAAAGGTTATACATGAAGCAAACATTAATAGGTTTAAGGTTTACTAATAGTAACAGGTCTGATCTACCACAAAAAAACATCACTGCTTAGAATTTGTGAACGACTTGGTAATCTTGGCTAGAAGGAAAATAGAGCTGATGGAAACAGTCATGAAACTGAAAGAGAGGGCAGAAACCAAGCTAATGTATATAAATGAAGCAAAAACGAAGTATATGGAATGCACAAATAAGGACTTCGTTCGGGGGCAGTACATAACAATAATAACAGCAAAGGTAACCCAATATAAATTCGAAGAAGTTAAAAGATTTGAGTACTTAGGAAATGTCTTCACAAGAGAACCTAACTGTGAGGAAAAAATACAGAAAAGAATTATGTCTGGCAACCGCGCTGTATATGCTCTCAATGAGTTGTTAAGAAGCAAAAATATATCTCGAAGAGCAAAACTAAGGACATACAAGACCGTAATAAGGCCAATAGTGATGTATGCTTCTGAAAAATGGGTCACAACAAAAAAACACCAGGATTTTTATTAGTTTGGGAGCGCAAAATCTTGTGGCAACATATTAGCAGTAATTAAGGTTCAAAGACTTAGATGGTTGGGCCATGTGCAGAGAATGATTCTATCTAGAATTCCCAAAATGGTACTACCTAGTGCATTGGCAGGCAAAAGGCGAAGAGGAAGACCGAGGTCAAGATGGAGCAACGAAATTAAAGAAGATATGAGAAGACAACGTAACGAACTGGGAAAGAAAAGGAAGTGACAAAGAATAGTACATCAGTCATGGGCCTAATAGGCTCGTATTCCTTATATATTATTACCATTATTAAACAATACCAAGATAATTTTATGTGTGAAAATTACAAAAGATGTCATTTAAAATATTGTGCAATATTGTGTGACCTCACATCACTCATATTCGATGGCCAGCTAGCTCATCCAATCTAAATTAAGTTGACTTTATCATTATTTATTTTGATTTTGTGTTTAGTTCAGTATATACGTACAAATTTTGTGTACCTACATTACAAACTGATCATTAACAAATTAAGAAGTGGGAATACCTTGTAGGTATATATTTGAAAATAATTTTAAAATTTTTAGCAGTACTAGACACATTTTTATGTAGATACCACTTTTTTGTAACTTTTTAAACATCTGAAATATCGAACTCTGGAGTATAAGTTGATCAACCTGTACCTATGTGTAATAAAAGATATTTAAAATTTGTTTGATAAAGGATATCTATGTGAACAAAATAACTGTAGCAAAAATCAATAAAATTAAATTAAATTCAAAATACTATTTATTATTAAATATTATAATAACATATTTTTATTATATCTTTATAATTACTAGAATTAAATTAGCCAAATTATATAAAAAAAATTAGAATTAAGTCTTTCTTACAACTACATTCAGATGTTGCGTAAAGAAGCGTTCTTGACAACGTCATCTCGAAGCGAACCGATTTTGGAACATTATGTGTCATACCTTGTCTTTCAATAGATACGTACCTAACTATGACTGATAATTGGTCTGTTTTAGAAATGTCCTATGCTGTATCCAATAATATAGAAAAAAATAAACTTTTTTGAATATTAGGTATTTATAAGAGAATCTCTAATTGAATTTTTTCATAAAGTTAATAATTCTTTTTGAATTTTTGGACTTACATATCTTGTTTAATATGTTTCGGTTTTTGTATTAATTCGCCTAAAAAATTGTCGTATTTAGCCAATAAATTAACTATTCCTAAAAAATTGCCACTATTTGCATCACTATTTCCTTTTGTCCTGTAAATGGTATATTCATAAGCGCTAAATTTAAAATTATATCTACTATCCTAATTAGAATTTTTCTCCAAAAATTTTTTCTTCTTAAGATTTAAAACAATAAAAGTTTTCCGAAAAAGAACGGTTACTGGCGTCTTTTGGGAATGTCCCTTGAGGTTTAGATGCCTCTTGCTGTAGTATTTGGTTTTTTCTAGCAAAATCTTCAATATATTGTCATTATACAATCCCTTATCAGAACAATGATAAACTTCATGGGAACTAAAAGGCATTTTTTTAATTAGTGTATCTACCAAATAAAAATGAAACGTTACTTGGAATTACAATGAGCGTAAATAATCTGCTCGACGTCCAACTCTACTTCTGGGTTGACATTTTCATTTTGAGTAGGATTAGTAATTATTAATTCCTAACTAAGACAAACTGGATCTATTAATGCTTCACCAGCTTTACTAGGCTGCTGTTTTAATTCACCAGTTGTCACAAAAAATGAAGAAATTTTTGGTAATTTTTTGTTTGTTTGGATTTTTGATCACGTAAATTTCGCTTTTCTAAACCACTTTTTTATTCCCTCTTAGGACTCATTTAAGCGTAACTGTTATAATTTCCTTATCTTACCGTTTATCTGTCAAGAGATTTTCCAATGATTCCACAAGAAAATTCGTCAATAACTGATAAATAAGTGCGTACAAAATTGATGCAACTATAGCCCCAAAACAACACAAAATGCAAACAACCAAACAATGTAAGGATATAAGAAACTACTGCCGAATATCGTATCGAAATACTAAGCGTAAACAGAAAACGCATTTCTAGATCTAGAAATACTGTTTTAAAATTCGCAAAATTGCAATTTTCAAACCTTTCAATAGTCACGTACAATATTATAGTTTATAGTCGTCATCATAAAATTTCGGGAGACCGGAAAGGATTAAGTTCCTGTTTATAGGAGTAGATATAAGATGATGCACTTAGAAATTTGCATTTTTAAGTTTAAACTTACAGGTATGTATTGTATTCTATGACGATCTCCTAGTATTACGAGAACGGAGAAATCGAGGGAAGTTTTTGAAGATTTCTAGGCACTGCTTAAAAAACGTTACGTGTGCATGTGTAAAATAATACAACTATAACACACTTTTATATATATTAGACGACAATATGGAGCCCCAGATGTATTGAGGCCCCCTCGCAAAGCTTCATACTCGCTTACAGAAATATTAAAAGTAGAAAACAGCAAAGTAACAAGACCAAGACACATTCCCATATGAGTTGGTAAAGTATGACACCAAATGTAGGTACTTAATTGATTATAAAATATTTTAACAAACGTTTATATGAGGGTACAATGTCCCTGAAATAGAGTTCCATAATTAAAAAAAGAGATTTTCTGCACTTAGCTGACATGTCAAGGTACGTGAATTAGAAGAACTTATCCAAAACCAAACTTTCTGAAAAATGATATAAAGTAAGTATCCTGGAAAATAACAATGAAGGTGGCCACAATATAAAAAACTTCTAATCTACAATATACATACAAATATCTATATTGTAGATGCAGTATTCTTTTATTAAATGAATTAGATTTCTGACCCCCAACGATGGAGATCCAAGTTTTAGTTAAGGTTCAGTTAAATTTCTACTGCATTACTGCAATAATAATAAGATGCTGAAGAGAAATTAATAATCATTGAAAATTGGGCCAACATCTAATCTTCTAAGCAGGATTTAATCACGACAAAGCTTTAAAGCAGCAGTCGCTAGGAAGGCTTTCAAAACCGTATATTTAATTTTTTTGTTACCTTTAAAATATTTTAAAATTAGTGTTTAAATGACTTATACTGATATTTATAGAAAATTTTGGGAATGTTCACAATGATTCATGTTTAAAAAATAATTTCCAATTAACAAGTAATCACTAATATAAATAAAAATCGAAAAAGGCTTAAAATAGAAGCAAAAACAAATGTGTCACACAAGAAATTTATATAGTAGGTATTATTACAAAACCAGCAACACTCAAATAATTAGTTGTACAGAAAAAGCCACAAACACTAGTCCATCTTACCACGTTGTGGAAACCATGTTTCTTTTTTTTTTAATTACAAAACCCGCGAAACTAAATCAAACACCCGAATTGAAATATAAACAATAAAAATTTTGAGAGAGTGGTTGTAAATGTTGTTGGTAGTTCAATAAGCAATTTAAAAAGAACGAATTTGACCTGGTAATAGCATAAGCGCATCCTAAATATAACCTCAATGAATTCAAGATCTCCTTTTAGGTGGGGGAGATGTTCTAATCAAAGAGATAGGTATATTTTTATCATTATCTTGTCCGAAGTTATGCTCCGAAACGTACGACAGTATGATGAAATGGTTGCCTATGCTGTCAGGTGCTGGTTCGACTATTTCACCTACAGAATTCTATTAAATGACCTAGAGATCGAATCGACTAGAGGGCGCTATTTGTCGACAAAAAATAAGGAGGCAGGAATTTGAAAATTAAATTTGATTGAATATAAGAAAAAATTGAAAGATTTAGCTTATGTTAGCATTATTTAAGATTTTTATCATGGAATAATGAAGTTGGACGTTGGAATGCAGTGACTAGTAGCAATTAAAAAAACATTGTCATTAGATAGATAGACTACGGCAGTACTCTTTTAAGTTTCCAAGCTTTCATCAACCAGCTTTTTTAAAACACGATTTAGTGAATAAATTTTAAGGGAAAGGATTGTTGATTGTTGAATTTGGATATTTATTATTAGTATTATATATTACAAAAATGGAGGTATATTAACAAATAACTTACATTTTTTATACAGAGTTCAAAATGGTTAAATAAGATATATTTATTTAGTCATGCCTTTTTGAAGTAGTGTTTACTTTTTCAGTCCTCTGTTTTCCCAGTGCATAGATTCTAACCCTGCGGTATGCATGGCTAACCATCTTAATGAGCTCTATGGTGACAACTGAAGTCTACTACTTCAGAGTGTATAAAGAGAAAACGTTGCTTGAGAAATGAGAAAAGAATATTTACTACAGACAGAACTGACTAATTGACTATCATTCACACATAAAGTTTTTTTGTGTTTTCTGCAACCTGAAAAGTGTCTTTTGTATTCACCAAAATAATGGTGGGTAAACTAACCCAGCATTATTTTTTAAATATACAAACCTGCTTAATTCCCCAACAGAAGCATAAGACTGATCGGATTGTGGGTTTTTCGTATTTTCGTAATAATAAATTCAATTATATAAAATACGTTAAAATACTTTAATTTAGATTTCTTATCTCCTACCAACATAATGTTCAACTCTTCCGGAAGCAGATCTATGTCAGTTTCTATTTCATTATCTTCAAAGAATATTCTTTTCCTTCTTCACCCTCACCTTCTTTTTTATTCGATTTTTATTTGTTATTAACAAATATCTTATACAATTTCTCGAATCGCTACAAGTAATTTTTTTTAGGAGTATTTCATCGAAATAAATACTTTTTCTATCTGGGTAATTCTTCAAAAAATGCTTCTTTTTCGAGTTATTTGTTATTGTTGTATATAAGTTGTATATAAGTTATTGTAGAAAAATTAGTGATTTTTGAGTTTTTGGTTTTAAAAACGTCTAAATGAATTGCAATTCTATAAAAAGCTTTTTAGTATTTAAACCTTTAAGCACACGTAAGAATATTTTGAGAAAGATAAATATTGAATATTTATTTCGAGCAATCTATCGCTGTATACGATAGAAAGCGTGTAAGGTTTCGGCGATTCAGGCGCACTGCTCTTAGAAATCCTTGTTTAAATTTAAACCTATGTTTTTAGCAAGATAGAAACCACTTACTCTTGTAAAAATATTCTTACTTATACGTGAAGGTTTAAACATAAAGCTTTTTGTAGAAGTGTAATTCATTAAGTAGTTTTTTAGAAAAAAATCCCAAAAATTACTAGGTAATTAAGACATTTTCTCAATAAAAATTGCAAATAACTTGAAAAGACAGCATTTTTTCGAAATATGATCAAGAGAGAAAAAGTATTTACGTCACTGAAATACGTCTAAAAAATTTTTTGGTGCGGTAGAAATGCAAAAAAAAATAGTATATTCCGTTTTTAAGCGTCTTTTTAGGGATAAACCTACTGGCTTCTAAAGCCAGTAACATAGCCACAGCGCTACGGCTGCCACTTTTAGAGGGTGATGGTGATAGGATGTCATTTCAATTCATAATATTGAAGATGGTAGGCAGAGTTAAAAGTAATAGGCTTTTATACTCACATACTACCGAAATACACGTTCTGTCTTGGAATTTCTGTTTTGCGAAAAATGCAAATTGTCCAGTAAATGAACGTGAAATACCATCGAATACCATCAATCACCATCGAATTGCATGAAAATTTGTATTTACTACTTCACTTTTGGACTTATGCCATTGGTTGCTTTTGTTTTTGGCTGAAAGCTACCCCTATTACAAAAAATCGTATAATTGTAAATTAAAGCGGGTAATTAATTCAAATTGTCTTTTAACAAAGTAAATGAAAATTAACGTTTAACAACATAATTCAAGATTTTATCTTTATCTGAGTTTAACCCTTAAATCTCGCCCCCTAGATTAGTTATAATTGAAACAATGTCATTGAATACTTTAATTCCTCTGATATGCATGGAAATTTAAATTTAGGTTATACTTACCCTCCAATTCAAAATTGGATTTGTGCCCTTAGTTGCTTTTTATTTTTTAGGGAGTAAACGACCCCGATTAGAAAAATATCAAATGTCAAAATTCAAAATTATTCGAAATTGAGTTTGGCCCTGATTCTTACTGAGAAAGATTAATACTTTATTGTGTAGAAAGGTCGTAAGTCTATGGACTGTCATAAGCACTGTATGGAAATTCCACCAAGGCCAATGTAAATTACTAGAATGTTTCATATTTTATAAAAACGGCCACAGTAGACATAGGCCCAGGGTTAAAGAGGTTGTTTCATTGTAGAGAGGCCTAAGTCTACATCGGCCCTTCTAACGAAAAATAGTTTCCTACTCTGTTGACACCGGCCAAGTAATCGAGTGAGCAACATGTGATTCGCCCAAAATTTACTGTAGCTGAACTCATCAATTGACGTGTGTTAAGTGTTTAAAACTATGTCTGAATTGTCCAACTCGGTAGAGCTGAATATTCAAGAAAAAGGTAAGTTTATTAATGACTTTCTTTAAGATAACGTTTCGAGGTTATGTCTCCTTATCCGCATCGATCGACTTGGCAAAACTACGTTATGTAATTTTTTTATTCATTTTAGTTAGTATTACTAGAAATGCAGGACTGACGAATATGTGTTAACGAGCTGTTACAATTATTTTTAACACATGTTATTGTTACAACTAACCTGTTACTGTTTAGTGTATTTAATTAAAACTTAATTGTTATGAATAGTTTCGCGATACAGTTTCTATATACCATCATTTTGCGGAGAAGATACATTATGTATTAATTCATATCATTTAGTCAGGGTATACAGATACATGTATATCAGCTTTCGCTAACTGGTGTCATCAGACCCACTTAAGTCCATCTGTTAGAACTCGAGATTGATTTTTGTTAACTTTCTTTTCAGGTAAATCTGAGACAAACAGCTCTAATCTTTGAAATCCAAGTTGCTCGTTACCTGGCACATCTTGCTCTGGCTCTGACACCATTCTGCATTTACCATCTAATTTTGGGGAAGTATGCAGTACAACGCAGCCTCAAGTAATGGAAGCGCACAGTTCAACAGCTGTTTCTGATATCGCACAAGAAGAGCATGATGACGTGAATCAAAGCAGCTCGGATGAATTCATTCCCAGTTCCGACTCATCTGACTCGGATATGAGTTCTGATCATTTGGTGAGAAAAAAGAAGTACAGTAAACGAACAGAAGTCCATGTGACTGCAGACGTTATTGGGGTACATACCTTGACCAGGAAATGTAGAAGAATGAAAGAGCAAGATGAAGGCCAATTAATGAGAAAACGAAAAAGAAAACCAGAAAAGTGGGAAAAACATATAAGGAAGAGTCTTAAAGCTGCAGGAAAACATTATTATTCATCAAAAGGTAATCTTGTTCCTGCCAAGCATATAAGAGAATCTTGCAAACGTCGGCGAAAATATAATGAAAAGTTTACTGAGCAAGAAAGATTATGTATTTTTGAGTTTCTATGAACTCTCAGCTGAAGCGCAAAACCAATATATTGCAAATAATATCGAGGAAGTAATAAAGAAGGTTGAGTGGTTAAGAAAATCAACAGAAGAGAGTAGAAGAAAGTACTGTAGAAGGTATTTTTTCACCAAAGGCCATAAGAGCAGGATAGAAGTATGTAAAACAATGTATCTAAGCACTCTCGATTTAACTGAAAAGAAGGTACGGGTACGTATTGAGAAAAAAGAAATAGTGAGTCAGGAATACGTGCGGTGGATCAACGAGGAAAGCATACGAACCACCCAATATGTAATATCATCTGAAGACAAAGAACGACTAAAGGCCCACATCAATATGTTCCCGACATATCAGAGTTACTACTCACGCTCTCATACTAAAAAGCTTTATCTATCATCTGATCTTTCAATATCACAGATGTATCGCCTTTATGTACAAAACTGTATTCATGATAAAATTGAGCCCAAAGTTCATCAATTTACAGAAAGATTCTTGTGGGGGAATTTAATTTATCTTTTCACAACCCAAGCAACGATAAATGCGGTAAATGTGACAAATATACCCACCTCATTAAGACTGCTTGTGAAATAGAAAGGTGTAAGGTAGAAGAGGAACAAAAGCGACATTTGCATGTAGCTAGCATGGCATATGAAGAAAAAAAGTGAGACCGGAACAGATGTAAGGATAACCCAGGTTTAGTTGTGGTTAGCTTTGACCTCCAAAAATGTCTCCCTACACCGTTACTAAAAAACAACTACTCCTTCTACAAAAGGACACTATGGACGTTGAACTTAACTCTTTTTGAATCGAATGCTACAAGTAACTCAGCCATTTGTTACTTATGGAATGAAACTCTTGCAAACCCTGGTGGTCAAGAAATCGCATCTTGTATATTTGCTTACTTGAAAAATCTTCCCGAGAGCATAAGAGAAATTATATTTTATAGTGACTATTGCCCAGGCCAAAACAAAAACATATATCTTGCTGTAATGTTCCTACTTAGTATTGAACACTTCCGGAATAAAGGACGACATGTGACTATAACACATAAGTTTTTGCTTCCAGGACACACATATATGGAAGCTGATTCGATTCATGCAGCGATAGAAAAAACGAAGAGAGTAACTACTGCCAATATTGATATCCCTAGAGACTGGGTAAACTTGATAAGATTGATTCCAAGAAAGTCTCCTATTATTGTCAACTAAATGGAGCAGAACCGGTTTTTGAACTTCAAAGCAATGCTGACAAACTACTATCAACATAGAAAAGTCAATACCAATGGAGACCCAGTACCATGGAACAAGATAAGTATGCTGCGTTACAGCTGTGAAAGTCCAAGGATATTTTTTTACAAAACATCATACGAGGCGGAATCTGGCTTTATGACTGTTGACTTAGTTAAGAAATCTAGGCATCCATCACAATCGACATTGAGACCACTTTTTACGAAGCCGTTGGGAATTCCAGCGAACAAACTACATCTTAGGGACTTGATGCCTTACATCGACCAAAGCAACCGTCCATATTATGAACAGTTATGTATTTTACTAATAAAGGAAAAACACGATAATTTTGCCTCACTAGTTAAACTAGCAGACTCAGATCTAAATTGTAAATACAATATTAGCGCTGTACATATCAGTAAAATATTTTTAAATGTACTAATGTACAAGTACCTGCCATTTTAACCCTACGTCTACCGACTGGGTCAACAGACCAATAAGCGATATTAATAGTATTATATTTTTGGAGTTTGTGTAGCAACTGCAGTCGACTCGCGTTAATTCGAACCTCTCTATAATTCAAAGTTATCATGAGTTCCCTACAAAATCTCTATATTTCGAACTAAATCAATACATTTTTATGCACTTGCTAATTTGAACGAAAAAAAATCATCGCTATATAACAAAACGATGCGTTAATTCGAACTCATCGGCGTCCAACACTCGACAATTCAAAGTTGCAGAGAGAAAGAGGCGGAAAGATTGTAGTAAGTACAGTTCAAGCTTGTATCAACGCGCCTTTGTTTTTGTTATGATTAATTTGACTACATATTTGACACACACTTCTCACGAATTGGTTTGTTTAGTTATTAGTTACTGTTACTCTTTCGTTGGTATACAGATTAAGCAAGTTATGAGCCTTATATAGTATAAATGTTTGACGATTGCTGAAAAGAAGAAGTTAATCCAAAAAGTAGAGGAAGGTGAGAAGAAAAGTGATGTTGCAAAAGAATTTAAGATTACTCTGAGTACTCTCTCAGCCATAATAAAGTACAAGGAGAAAATTAATGTTGCTCAAACTGCTGGAGTATGGAAAAGAACTAAGGTGAATTTCCTCGTCTGGAAGAAAGTCTGGTCTTTTCGCTAAGACAGTGTAGAGGACAAAAAGTGTCTATTAGCGGAAACTTGTTGAAGAAAAAAGCAAAAGAGTTCGCGTCTACTCTAAGCATAAAAAACTTTGCGGCAAGTAAAGGGTGGCTTACAAATTTCAAAAAGAGAAATTGAGTTGTTTAAAAAAAAATTGTGGGTAAAGTGGTAGTGTTGATGATTCAGTTTACTTAGGTTGGCACGGTAAATTGAAGACCTTGATTGAAAACTATGATGCCCGAGACATTTTTAATACTGATGAAACTGGCATATTTTTCAAATGTTTACCGGTAGTTTATTAGAGATGAACAGTGGTTTATTAGAGAAGAAAATATGTGTAATAGTAATATCGAACCTGTAATAATTAACACTGGGGATAACAGTTCAGATTTTGAAGGTGATGAAAATTAAATATGAGAGACGAAAAACATCAAAATTTTGCAACAATATTATTTGAGCTAAATAACGTTTCATTCTTTAAATAATTTTACTGTTACCTATGACATTAACACACTGTAAATATTATTGTATATTTAATTTTTATTTATAAATTGTTTATTTATTTTTTAAATATCACTAATGATATTAAAACAAGTTATTAAGGGGGTATGTTCACGCCGCAGTTAAAATAATAAAAATCATATTCTAATATTTTAATTTTCCCGAAATTTAATTCTCTGAACAGCGAAATTGTTGCCAGCGATGCCAAGTACTTGAACTTACGTTCGGTACAGTTCGCTCTCAATCGGCAGTATTTTTCAATGTAAATTATTAGTTGGAAGTTGCAAAAGTTCTAATTTGGGATTGGATAATTCGATATAATTTTTGTATCGTATTGTTGTTTATTTACCTTGGAGGATAAGTTGCTGTTTTGATTTTGAGTGTTGTTTTTTAGTTTTATAAACATTTTAATTAGTGTATACCAGTCTTGCTTCCTAACATTGATTGACTGAATATTTTTTAACAATTCTGATACTTCAACAAAAGAGGCGTTTTGATAATGTATCTAAGGGTAAATTCTCACTAATAGATACAATATGTTGATTTATTTGGAACTGTTTTATTACTTATTGTATTTAAACAGCATTCAGATGACAATTCTTAATCCTTTACCTGCTCACAAATATTTATTTCAAACTGATAAAGAAATTTGCAAACTGTTTGAAATACAAGTAAATAATTATCAAAAAAAGTGATTATGCTAATTCTCGAGTGAATGAAGATTGAGCTACTATTTATTTATAATCACAGTACTTCTAATAAATCTAAAATATGTAAGTCAGTTGAAAAACAGCGTCACTACAATAACAATTTTTTTCATATTGAATGTTAACAGGGTACATTTTTTCCTCAGAAAATTTCACATTTTCATCTCATTTCTAAGTATTACTCAAGTAAATTTCAATATTTTTTTAGGGGAAATATTTAAATGTACTGATAAAAATTAATCGATGATTACATAATATTGTTTTGTATATGAAAATTAAATTTGGCAGAAAGTGAATAAAACTGGAATTGTTTTTAGATAAGCCCCACGTGACATGCTAGAGCTTATCGCTCACTGAGTGCTCTATACTAGCACATTTTCAGAAAATGGTGTTTTGTAATAACCACTCCTTAAAAATCACAAAATTTCACTTTATAATTGAACTAAACCGGCATAAAGGTAGTCTTCATAGAATCCCGTAGATAGCATTGTGCCACGTGCATATTTCTATACCGGCACATAATTAGTATGCCGTTGACTTTCAGTGTGTTTTTGTTGCTTGTACGTGGAAAACCAGCATATTTTAATTGTGACTGTGCTATTGATCCAAGTAAGATTTGTTAAAGCAATACTGACATATTTTTAAGTTAGGCCAGTGCGAAGCAAAAGTTTGAATATTTTTTCCGATTATTTTAGTAAATATTGGCACAACTAAAGTTATGCCACTTAAGAACTTTAACAACTTTCAATAAAAATATCTTATTTTTAGTCTATACCGGCACATTAAAAGTGCCATTATGGAATTCATTTTTTGACAAAAACATATTATTTATGTCACCAAAATATAAGGTTACGTCGGTATAAAATTTAATTTACTTGAAATACTTCACTTTATGCCATGAAAGAACAAAGTTGTGGCAGTATAGGTTTACTTTATCTTATATTTCGCTTAAATGAATCTATCGTCGGAATTACTTTTATACGATATTAGGTTCCGTTTTTGTGTGTTTGATGCGTGTGTAATAACTTGATTATTGTGCCACGGAAACAAATAGAACAAAATCCAATAAAAAAGTATAAAAACTGTTTTTAATATATTAGGTAATATTAGTTTTTTAAATTGTTTACTTTATAACAATCACGAGTTTACTTGTAGATTACAGACAAATGGCCCCACAAGGAAATTGCCCACAAGTCAAGAAAATTATACAATATCAACGGAAGGTAGGTGTGCCCTTGGGATTTTTTTGCTGAGCTTTAATTCATTACAAAATAAATCTAAAAAATAAACAAGTTAGATAACATAAAAAATAAATTATTTTCAGACGAACCAGTCAAGAACACGAAAAATGACCTTACTATTATAGCAAGTAAATTAAATCAAGATAAAATGGATAAGGAAAGTGAGTATTTTGGATGTTTTCTTTATTCTTTTTTATTGACATAATCTTTTTTTTAGATTTACCTAAACTCAATGTAGACCGTGTAAATCAGTTGGATACTTGTGGATCCACAGTGGAATGTGTTTACCAATCGAATAGTACATCTAATTCCAGCAGTACTTCATCAGCTGATTCCTCAGATTCCGACTTTTCGTCGGATGATTCTGTCAAAGATCCAAACTATAATAACTCATCTTCGTCCTCTGATTCACAAAGGGAAATTCGAGGAACAAATACAGACAGAATGAACGTTAAACATAATGTTCAGCTCGATGAAACAAAGAATCAAGAATGTAAGAAGAAAACGAGAAAAAGAAAGCCCAAGCTACTCAGTGTACAAAAAAACCGAAATAAATGCCTCCCAATCTCTGGACAATCTTATCAAACGTACAACAGGAAGATAGATGTTCCAGCCAGATCAATCAAACAGCCGTGTGACATAACAAAATGCAGGCAAAAATGTACCGGAAAATTAAGAGAAGAAGGGGAAAATTAGCATAAGTTATACTGGGATTTGGGAGACATTTCCAAGCAGCGAAACTACATAATGGCATTGATGGAACAGGTTAATGTAGCAAAGAGTGGTGGGCGAACCAATAACAATGCTTTTAATTTTTTTAAACAAGGTACAAAAGTAAGAGTGTGCAAAGTTTTTTTCACTTTGACTTTAGCTATTACCAGTAGGTGTATTCGCACCATAATTTCTAAAAAACAAGAAGGTTTATTAGGACATGATCTTAAAAAACACAAAAAGCTGACACAGGTATCAGAAGAAATAAAAAAAATGATATAAGAAAACACATTTCCTCAATTCCTACTATATTCCTACATTTGAGCGCACAGTAAAAAACAGTGCACAGTTATATACAGATTATACAGAAGATTGTCAGAAAGAAAATAAGCCTATTGCTAAATATTCAGTGTACAGAGAAATTTTCAATCATGAATTTAATATTGCATTTTTGTCAGTAAAAAAGATTAATACCATATTTGCGTATTCTTTCAGAACTGCAGCGACGATGAAAGAAAAAAAAATACAAGAGAGCCATGCGAAACATATAGAAGAAAAAACCTTAAGCGGAGAAGAAAAACTAAGAGATAAGGGCATGATTTCGCCAGATTACCAAGTAGCGTGCATTGACTTACAAGCAGCGTTGCCAACACCAAATGGTCAAGTCTCATCCTTTTACTATAAGTCCAAATTATCGACTTATAACTTCACTGTATGCCACCTTCACAAGAAGGGACAAGGTAATGTACGTCATTTTGTGTGACACGAAGGCGAAGGAAAACGAGGAGCGACTGAAATAGGAACCTGTCTGCTCAATTTTTTAAGAGAAACAGCCGAAAATGATAATTCTGAAAAACTTGAAATAGTGTTTTACTCAAACAATTGTGCTGGGCAGCAAAAAAATAAATTTATTCCGACTGCTTTCTTGTATGCTGTGACAAATTATAAAATAAAATCAATAACGCATAAATATTTAGTTACAATGTTCATTCGCTCGTCGAAAAAAATATTAAGAGGGCCCTAAAGTCGGGTCCATATTCAGCAGTGATTAAAACATCTAAGAAAAGTGAACACCAAAGTAATCGAATATACGGATGAAGATTTCCTTGATTTGAAAAAAATTTACAGAAAAAGCTGCTTTCAATTTAAATACTAATACTACAGAAGAAGTCTTTAAAGTTAAGTATTGTTTCAATACTGAAAGTCGAAAAGCATAATCCTTTTCATAGAGGAAAAACATTTTCCTCTATAAAACTAATTTTAAAACCTTCAACTTATTCAAAGAAATACGTACCAGAAATCCCAACAAAATTTATTCTTTTAAAGACATTAAAATTGATAGAGTCTATCAGAATCAAATTCCAATTGCCGGAAAAAGTATGAAGATTTAATGTATGTTATTCGATTCAATCCACAATAGAAGGTTGACAGTTCACGTACCTAAGTTGAAGATTTGTTAGTGACGATAACTGTACCTAAAAAGTGACATACCACCTTAAGCTACTTCAAATGTAGCTGTAATTCTGCACCAAAATTTTAAAGCAAAACTAATATTTTACATTCTATTTATTTGATAACGCCAAATTTTATAATATAATCCGTGATCGCAGCAGTAGCCAGTTTCTGTCACTTGCTGTTGCGTGGAGTAAATTTCAGACTTATTCATCTGAGACTGTTACTTCCTCTGCGACTTCAGCTCTTCACGCAGAACCGAAATAGAATTTGTTAACATATACGCAAATTTGGCCGGTGAGTGAGCCAACATTGCAAGGCCGGATGTCTGTACATAACCTTTTGTGTGGAAAAGCCGGGCTTACTAATTTTTCAAAACGCGAGGTGGATAGCACAGAATCTTCCTTTATCCTCTCCTTAAGAAAAATATTGCTGAGTAAATGGAAGCAACTGGAGTTAATTAGATTTATAGGGATTCTAATACTTATCGGGGTATACAAATCTAAAAATGAAGACATTTGCCAGCGTTAGAGTGCAAACGATTAATTTGTTGATCAGTAGAAACCGGTTTATTTGATGATGCAGATGTGCGAAGCAGAAAAAGATCATTGGATAAACTTACACCAATTCATGAACGCTTTGAACTGTGGAACAGTTATGAATATTACGCATAATATGATGCAGATGATGAATCTTGCAATAAAACTACAGATGAAGAACTTGATATGTACAAAATTTTTTACTCACTTTCTATGATTTAATAAAAGCTTTCTATTAAAGTATTATTTTATCATCACCTGATCCAAAAGTCAATATCCTTATCACTAAGTGCAATTAAGGAGTTACTTAATTGAAATTAATATTTGTATTTGTTGTGGAATTTGGTGGGCGAGGTACTTGCTTAATTAGTCCAGTTACTGTAGGCTTTTTTCCTAGATTCCTACTTTCAACCGCTAGGTTATTGTAAGAGTTTTAAATTATTATTGTATTTTATCTAAAATTAACAACTGCTAAGTGTATGAGCCTTCTGTTTTTTTACTGTAACACTAAGAGGAACTACGTTTCCAATCTTCTATCAAATACTTGGGGATGAAACTTGATCGCAAACTAACGTGGAAATCACATATTGAGTTTAAGCTGAACAAATGTAATAAAGGATTAAATTTTCTGAAAGCAATTTCAAAAACCTGGGGGGAGGAGTTGAAACATCTTTACTTTTCTATAAAGCTTATATTAGTTCAATCATAGATTATGGTTGTATACTATATGGTTCTGCATCTGATTTTATTCTATGCAGAATAGACGTCATACGAAATAGAGTTCTATTAGTTTGTTTAGGTGATATGAAATCAACTCAAATTAATGTTTTACATCTTGAAGCATTAGAAATGCCACTGAAATAAAGAACAGAATATCTAAGCAAACAAATTATAATTAAAATACAACACTCATCTTTATTGTTCTTAGAGACTGCATATTTTTTTTTAACGTCCATATTAATTTTTTTTTTATTAACAAACTGTCGGACAAGACTTGGCAACAATGTTCTGAATTTGCTAAAGACGTGCATCTTCGTCATGTACTTCCTTTTCTATCATCTGTGTAACTCGCGGCTCATCGCTATCTTGGGCCAGTATACGTCAAGCAATCAAAAGCTCACAAAATAAGCTTCTTTGGGAATTTAAATCAAAAGAATAAAAATAGCCTAGCGAAATATATTAAAAGAAGGCAAATCCACAACTAGCGAAGTTATAAACAGGAATAAGGTGAAAGCATAGCACAGAAGAAAAGAAAGCAGTAGTCCGTATGGATATCTTTAATATAATGCATTTTCAGTTTTATAATAGATTTGGAAACAAAAAATGTTTAGCATATTTTTCTAAATAGTCCCATAAATTTAAAAGTACAAAATGAAAAATCATTAGTTTTATAAAAAAAATCAATGCTTAATATATTTTGATCTACTGCCTTTACTAATTGCAGAAGTCATTAATTGACTTTTTATCAAATTATTTGTTATCACTGTTAACTGCACTATGTGGTTATTTTATTTATTGAACATTATTTTCATTTTTTATTATCCTACTAAACGTTTTCTCTTGCCACGCCAAACAAATATTGTGGCTAACTTACATCTTTATATAAACGTTTCCCTCTTTTTATTAGTATTTCCTGTCAAAATTCTTTTAAATTGGATACACAAAATTGAAAAACCTGTCACCAAAGACGCTAATGAATAACTTCGCTGAAAAGGACAAGACCACCAAAAGAGAATTACAATTTAATTAAATCTAACATTAAAAAAACTGACCTCTACTTGTGCATTTTTGAAACAATATTATGTTATATATTCCACATTGCTATAATTGAGACAATCCATTCCAAAACTCATTTTATTCAAAAATCCATTTGTGAAAATAAACATGTGTGAATTTTTTATATAATAGAAAGCATTATTTTGTCCGTTAAGCTGAGAATTCGCTAATTTATATTCGAAAACATTGATTATATTCTTGTTTTACATTTTAACTCTAATTTACTGTCAATTTTTTTCAATATATAGTTTTAAGTTACTATTTATTTGTATAAATGAGTTTTAGAATGGACGTATCAATTCAGATAAGCAATGGTTTACATAATGACCTGACAACCTCTTTATAGTTAGGAAAAATAAGTAAATGGTGGATTCTTTTACTATTTATTAAAATAAATACTGCTAAAAGATAAATATAGGAATATTCATAAAGTGCAACAATTATATTTAAAATTTTAAAGATAGTTACATCATATCGCACATTTATTAATTCATATAAGAGACGCTTAATATTCTTAATGCTATACTGACATTACAATAGATTGGGAAATGTTGGTCATAGAAGACAATATACTTATTTAGGTGGTATTTATAAAAACGAGGTGGCTAGACATACGATCTTATTACCCATTTATAGAAATCTGTGAAAGCGCGTTAGATTGTCATGAAATTGTACAACCCTTCTGATCTAAACAGACCTAATACGAAAGAAACTCAAAACTCACAAGGTAAACACATTTTTTATTTAGAATTACATTCAGCAAAAACACCTTTTAGACTTGTTTTAAGATAGTTTTTTGCTTAGATTTCTGATAAAACACGTGACAGGGTTCGAAATTTGTTTCGCAGGAGAGTTTAATTCTGTTGAATGTGAAAATGACAAACACGTTATTGTTTAGCGAAATTGGTAGATATGCTAATGTTCGATAAAAAATTCACAAAAACCAGTACCACGAATGTACTCTCGATGTTAGTATCAATCATGGCAGTTTCAATAAGTTTCTTACCATAAGAAAGGCCCATGCAAGATCAAAACAATCAGAATGACTATAAAGTTCCTTCGCCAGAAGGTCCTTTAAATCTGAATTTGTCAAGACAAGATCCTGCTAGACAACCATAAACTTTTAGTGCCGAAAGAGAATTTAAAGAGCTAATAAATACATTAGCGCCTTTTAATGTCGAACCTATTCCTGAACTTTAACACAGTTAACTATATCACTATCAATTTTGGGGCTAGAGATACTAGTCAAGACGATAGCAATGGTAAAAAAATACTAACGACTGAATTAATTTTACTGTAACAATTCATTCAAGCACAATCTCATAATGAAGTATCGATAGCTATGTTATTAGCAGTAATAAAAAAGCTCCGTATTCTGACAAAAACGAAGTAAATCAAATATTAGAACCTGGAAACACCTAGAGAAGAACTATAATTGATAGAAGGAGGCTAACTATAGATGATGCTCCCACCATTGATATGTTTTTATTAAGAATATAACATTCGAATAAATCGATGAAAATTTCAGTCAAAATTTGCATTAATGATATCAAATGTAAAATTAATGATCAAGGGTGAGAACATTCGCCTATAGTGAAACTGAAACATGAATACTGATACAGATTATTGTGCCCCCGACACTCTTGATTACTTTCCGAGAATTGATTAGTATTCATATATAGTTTGGGAATAATTTCAGTATCAAAAGGGTCTAATGAATTCTTTACCTCTTTAAGTTCTCTTTCTGTTGTAAAAATTAATGGTTGTTTAGCGGAATTTTGTCTTGGCAATGTGAAACTTCTGGCTAAGGAATTTTATTGTGTATTTGATTTTTTTTTAACTTGTAGACTGTTTTCTTGTGGTGAGGAACTTAACAGTCGTGATTGCTTGGTAATACTAACATGGTTGATACTAACAACCAGAGTTTATAGCCTTATTCGTGCTAGTTTAAGTGATGCTACTAATAATCAGTAAACCATTTGGAGATTTCGATAATTCTTATGTACTAAATTTGAATTTGTCGAATAATAGAGTATGTTGGATCACATTCCACTACTCTGAAAAAAAATTGCTGTTTCTTTTAACAGCAAGATCTTTATCTTGCTTGACACTATTAAAACTCTACCAAACAAACTACGAATCCTGGCAAATGTTATCAGAATTATAGGCAAGTTCTTGAGAAGATGGTAAGGTTTTGAGAGATATCCTGACTTTAGAAGAGAGCAGTTTTTCTTGCTTTTTATATTCGAAAATAATGATTCCATGTTAACAATTTTAGATAAAAAAGTATCCTGTCCAAAAGTACTACTGTTTTTATAGTACCATCACAACAGCCAGCCACTCAGGATACAACCCACGTTGATACTATCGACAATGCTAGTTTTGCTAAGAAAACCCCTCTTTATAAACCGGAAGATCCGGTTTATATGTGTTTTATTGATTTTAAGAATGCTTTGATCGAGTAAAACATACTGAAGAGTGTTGCTGAAGAGGTGCAAATACCTGGTTGTAAATCTAAATGAGAAGTGGGACATACAAGATGATACTCTGCTCATAAAACTGGGAGCTTTGAAATCTGGGTGTATCAGAGAATCCTAAAAATAAAATTTGTTTTGCAGCAGATGGGAAAAGCTATGGAAGTGAGAGAGATGCACCCAGAGAGGTATAATATACTCCATTTAATAATTTAAGGCAAAATAGACGAAAGAAGTAGGTCACGGCTTAGAAGAAGGAGCATTTTAACACGATACAGTAGTAATAATAAAAGAAACACGTTACTGCGTGGAGTTCAAAGAAAAATGATAAAATCTTTTACCTTCCCATGAGGTTGTTGGTAATATATGTAAAGTTGTAAACAAAATAAATTGGTATAGTATATTAGTAAATTAGTACATTAAATTGTATAATGGTAAAAGAGCGAAGAAGTTTCCCTAGAAGGAATTAATTAAATCAGCCGTTACGATTGAAAAATGTAAGATTGTAAGTAAACTTGTGAGTGAAGATTTCTATTGTATTTCATACAATGGAAGTGTTTACTGATTTGGAATAAACGTATTTATGCTGCAAACGATCACAAATTTGTTATAAATGGGTAATAATTGGTCGACCTATGTCAGCCTGTGTAATGTTTCGGTGATTTGTTTTAATTTGTAAAATAAAATTTGGTGATTCGTAAGGGTGCACCCTTTTGAGAATAGAATATTTGATCTCGCCAAGGACATCACTACCTACTAGAAAAGCACCATAGGATTATTATCACATCTCACCACAAGTTAATATGTTCAAATTGATCAAAGAAAAGTTTATGGGGCAAATGGGCGTTGGTTAAAGTGAGAAATTCCAACGGAATAAGAAGTTGCAGTTCATGTTAATATTGTTGGACATGGGCCTTAGAGATTTCAGTTAAAATTTTGTTTTAGTGAAGTATTGTCCTGTGGATAGTCTTGAATCAGAAGTAGCAAATACTACTAATTCACAAAATCTATATCTCTATTTGACACCACATATTGGCAGTATTTCAAAATACTCTATCACTAAGATTGCATCTAGATAACCATGTAATAACAACCTTGATTGTGGAAAAATTAACCGACAACTTTATTACAAATATTTAAATTAGTGTTAAAAAGAATGATATACAGAGTTTTAAAAAACTTCACTGCAAGAGACTTTAAGTCCACACTTGCCTCTTTTACACTCTACATATATATAATAGTCTTTGAATCTTTAATGTACTTTTTGGTTCCAAGAGATTTTCTAAAATTATAGAAGTACACATTTGGGTTTGGATTTCTTTATCATCTTCACTGGAGATTTCTTATTGACTTGTCGAACTAGATCATAAAATATCTGAAAATAATAAAGAAGTTTAAACACAGATTAAATTAGATTAACTCGAAATTCAATAATATTACAAATGAATCATTTTCTAAGTCCTAAACACTTGTTAGGAAGCGACTGAATACTGATGTATTTACCACCACACAAATTAGCCCCTCAATTTCTATGGTGAATCTACCTTTGAGTATTGAAGATTTATTGTATCAGGAAGTCAAGAGGCACTTAAATGTCACGAAATGGACAGTGGGAGCATTATCTTTATCGAGAGTAATAAAATACTTATAACCAGAGTCAGGCAAATATGCAAAAGCGAACATGCATACGCATTTTCATATTTTTTTATTTTTATATTTTCTTTTGAATTTTGCATAGGTCTTAACGAAAAACCCAAAATAGGGAGTTCAGAATTTGAATTGGAACACTTCAAAGACCTAGGGGTGACAATAAGCAAAACCAGGGAAATAAGGCCAGAAATAAAAGAAAAAAAATATTATTTTAAAGCAATTAAATCATATTTTGCAAAAGAAAAATACTGACTAAGAAAACTGAGGTGAACACAATAATTAGACCAATATTATACAGGATGTTTTATTGAGAATTGTCCATATATGTAGTAACTGGAGAAACCTTAGTACAAAATATCATATCCGGGATTTGATCTAATCCTCTAAAAATAGAAGATCCTGTAATGTTCAAGGTCAGTTCGAACACACTTTAATTTTGATTGGTCGCAAAATATCTAAAGCCAAATGACAATCAGCAGTTGTGATATACAGACAGTGATGACAGATATATCGTGATGAAATTCATTTTTTTTTGTTCACAGTGTGTGGTTTATTTGTCTTCCTATTTTGTTATACAATAAAAATAAAAGTTTAAAATATCTTGGAGCCAGGAATAAGTTTCTAAATAATTGATTAATATCAAGAAAGAAGCTGTTTATATAATGTGAAACATACACATTATTATAAAAAATCCTTTCAGCCAAAAAAAGGACAATTAATTTCTTGATCAAATTTGTAATTAAAAAATATATTGCATAATTTTCCTAGCGTATGAGTCCTTAAAATGATATTCCTGACTACTGAATTTCGAGTATATATTAGTTAATTATCAAACATTATACAGAGTGTCCCACAAATAATCGACCATACGGCAATTGAAGAAATAAGAGATTAAAATATTTTAGTAAAATGTTTATTGTATACAAAATACCTGGTATTAAAAATTTGTAATAATTTGCAAATATCTAAATATATAAGATAATAAAAAAATATTTATAAATAGTCCTAATAAGGTGAAACAATAACTGGTTCCATGTTAAATAACAATTTATCTTAAAACAAAAAAAAAACGTCTATATACTTGCATTTAAAGAAATGCTTGAATAAATAGTTCTCCGTTTGTGAAAGTTATGTATTTTATTAATAATGTCAGTGATATGCCCGTAAAGAAAAAACAGCTGAAAAAAATCTTATTACAGGTTTTTGAAGGTTCTAAACGGTATATGAGAGATGGATGATGACACATCCTTGAAGATGTACAGCTAATTAAACAATCATAAATTGCCTATAAAACGTTTCTTATACATTTTAGAGAAAAATGGTTCAAATAAAAGTTGTAGATCTTAAAAAGTTCTTTAATTTAGCTAGTTGATAAATTAAAATACATACGATTGACCGAGATTAATGAAAAAACTAAGGAATTATCATCTTCAATCACTCTATAAGAAATCCGCAAGCATCTCCAGAAAAGTACCCTGAGAAATTGTCAATATGGCGCTCTTTTGATTGTCATGTTTCTCCTGTTCTTCCAACTGGTACATAAGGAGTTTCTTTTGATTGTTATATTTTTTGTGTCCGTCCAACTGGAACAGCTATATCCAGAGCAATAATGAATTCCACAGATAAGACGAAATATTACCTAAACCTGGGGATCAGCTTAACTGATGGCGAAATCACAAATACAGATATCCGTATTTATCTGCTATAGCCAGATAAAAATTATGTGCTGCAGGATAATCAATCCCTTGTGAAAACTTTTTTAAAGCAAGACCATTTGTCAGTGAAAGAAGGAATAGGTTGAGCGAGAAGAATGCAAAACTGTAATTTTCAATGCCAATTTTTAAATATCTATATCTATAATTGTTAAAATTTGTTTTGTTTTACAATTTAAAACCACCTACTACGGAGTGATCACGATCATGTTTAGAGTATAATTACTGTTACCAGCTGTTAATGTATATAAAAGAATGGTAATCATGCTCATAGGTTAAAATCACCGCTATTAAAAAGTCACGATCACTGATCACGACGTGATTTAAAAATCACCACGTGCACCATCACTACAATATACATTTTATTAAGGTAAGTTTGAAGTAAGTTGTAAGAAGTTTTGCAGACGATCAAGTAGTGATTGCACAAGACCAAGGCGACCTCAGATACATGATGAAGAAACTACAAGAATATACCAAGGCTGGATTAGATATTAACCTCGCGAAAACAGAGTACACTTCACTACAAGTGAAGAAGACATAGAAGATCTACAGATTGATGACAAAGTAACAATCAAAGGAAAGGATAAATTCAAATACTTGGGGTTTATAATCACGAAAAAGGCAACCACAGAGAAATTACACATAGATTAGGACAAACAAGAACAGCAATCCGACAACTTAACTCAGTATGGTGGGATAGACACCTAAATATCAAGACGAAAACACAGATTTGTAAAACATTAGTGCGAAGTATTATGACATATGGGGCTGAAAATTGGATCATAAACAAGAAAAACAGCAGTAAGATAGTAGCAACAGAGATGGAATGACTGTAAAGATGATGCAGAGTAATAAGAATGGATAGGAGAGGTAATGACGAAATTAAGCAAAGAACATCAGTAGAAACAGACATACTAACATATATAAAATAAAAAAGACTAAAGTGGTATGGACATGTAAGAAGAAGTAGCCACAGCAGATGGATAAAGAGAATAACCGAATGGAGCCCCATAGGAAGGAGGAAAAAAGGACGACCCCGAAAATCCTGGAGGAACGAAGTAGACGACGCCATGAGTAAGAGAGGCCTAAACGATGGAGAATGGGACAACAGAGAGAGATGGAAACGGTTGAGCGAGGGAAGGCAGTGAATACTGTAGAATCCCTGAATATATACATATAAGTTTGCTCCATTGTCCATTACTTATAGGGACACTCTATATACAAAACCATATACACTCACCGGCAGGAAAAACGGAGTACTTGCATTTTTAAAATAAAAACTTAAAATTTTAATTCCCTTTTAACTTTTATTATTATAATGTAAACACAAACGAAACAAACTATTTTTAGTAATTTCTAACAAAAATTTAACTTTTGTACAAAGAACTGTTTCAGTAGATAACAATTAAAAAATTAAGGAAAAAACGTAAAAGTAAATGTGTAACAAAATGACATTTAATTATTGAAAACTTAAATCATGTGTCCGGAGAAACTGATTTTAATAACGAATGTTTCCTCCACGTGCTCGAATTATTGCCTGAGTTCTCCTTGGCATGCCTAAACTAAAATGAGAAATGTCCTGTTGAGGAATAAGTTCCCATTCCTCTAAAAGGTCTTCTTGTAACTGATTTAAGGTTAAAGGGACAGGAACACGACTTCGTATCCTTCGCCCAATCATGTCCCAAACATGTTCGATTGGGTTTGCGTCTGGACTCAATGCTGGACAATCCATTACAGGAATGTTTACTCCATTTAAAAACTGTTGAGTGATTCTCGCACTGTGAGGCTTGGCATTATCATGAATCAGAATAAAGTAATTTCCAACAAAACATCAGGTACAACAAAATCTTGGAGAATTTCATCAATGTATCTGGCAGCTGTTATGGAGCCTCTCGGAACGATGTACAATTCTGTACGTGCCTCTAGAGAAATTCCAGCCCACAACATAATTGAGCCCCCTTGATAGCCTACCCTAGGACTGAAGGTACGTTCTGCAAAACGCTCATGTGGTCTTCGCCATACTCTCTCACGGCCATATGGAGACCGCAAGGTAAACCTGGACGCATCGGTAAATAAAACGTGCCTCCAAGCCTTCGTCTAATTGTTCGTTTACTTACGTCAGCATTCCGGACATACTGAAGTTAAAGCGATCATCACTGGCACTAGTTCTTCGTTGGAGACCGGGTCTAGGTCGTCTAGTGAAAACCTCAAGAAACGTGCAAAAGTACGGTGCACAGTACTATTGGATATTTGATACTTTTGAGCAACATATTGCTCACTTCTTCCGTCTTGAAGCAACGCAACAATAGCAGCCGCTGTTTCTGGATTTACAACCATAATTCTTGAGATTAAATCAACGCAATTCAAATTCAAATTGTGTTTCGAAAGGAATAACAATAGAATACCAACAGCTACCTTTGCACTTTTAAAAGTGATAAGAATAGTGTATTTTTATTTCTGATTTTTTACGCATTTTTTTGCGATAAGCATTTGTTAGAAATAAGAAATAAGTTTTATTAGAAATTATTTAAAACAGTTTGTTTCGTTTGTGTTTACTTTATTATAATAATAAAAGTTAGAATTAAAATTTTAAATGCTTTTCATTTTTTAAGAGGAAACATCACACAAACCACCTATGGTTTTTCTAGCTTATAGGCCGTGGTCTGGAATTATGTCTTGCATCTGCGGCTATCGCAGACATGGTCCAAAGCTGTTTGCTTCCTCCATTAGCAATCGGCCAATCAATATAATATAATAGATATAAAATTAAATCGTGTATACTCACATCATAAACATTTATTTTTGATTTGGCAGACGTTTCCATAAAAACACAGCTAAACTGACGGGATAGACTCATCCCTTGTTCTTTGCCGACAACTCTCTCATCTTCCAAATCACACTTATTACCAACTAGAACCATCGGAACATCATCAGTGTCCTGTAAAAATTAAAAAAATATTTAGTTTATTACACAGAGCAAGTTGCAAAACAACATATTTATTATTAAGGGGAACGACCGGATGATGGGAGTCTCAGTTGTTTAACACACAAGAACATCAATCCTAATTTGTCCAAATGACATCTCTAAATGAGTAAAAATATTAAATATATTTATCTAGCAAGCCGTGAAGATTGTCGCTTGCGTAGTAACAATACAGAAATGTGACAACAATTAATGTTTTTACCAACAAGTTTTGGCAATTTTTTTTTTGTTTCTGTAAGATTTTTGGCGCATTAAGAAAAGGAATAAAGCCTCCAGAACCTATTTAACTTAAGAGAGAGCTTGTAATAGGTTAACAAAATAATTAAATTAAAAAATAAGATAATAGTAAATGGTTTTATCTCATACAACATATCCTTAAAACAAACCTAAAGAACTACATTGCAAATGTGCTAAAATGCACTAAGTGTTTCTTATGTAAAACTTAAGGGGTAAACGTAAGAAGCAGGTAGTAGAGCATAAATAAGTGTATGCACTTCAAAGGAATTTATTTACACAAAGTACCTACTCGATCTGAAATACAGTTGTCCCTTGATAATCCGACAGGTATGGGACCAAAAGGGTGTCGGGATTACCAAAATTGTAAAGGATTACCGAAAGTGGTTATATATTTGGCATTGTTTTGCTAGCAGTAGCCTACAATATTCTTAAATATAATGAGTAAAATGCTACCCAGATTAATATTCAAATGAAACGTCCATTTCAGCTAACTAAAAGATGTTTATTAAAAGAAATATGGAAGCTAATAAATTTACGGCTAATTGACAGTGAAAAATTTTTCATTCTGTGCTTCCTGGGTCACGTGCTCATCAGATACTGTCATTTCTTTAATTATTTCTTCATCTGTTAAGTCAGCATTGAGATTGTCATCTAAAATCAAAATTTGAAGGGCAATTGGAAGGAGTTGGTTGTTGAGCCAAATATTCTTCCACGATTTAATGCGTGTAGTAGGCTTGACCAGGTAAACGCAGCATTGAAAATCGCATCTTTGATGTTACAGTTTTTCAAAATTGAAGTGATGTCAGCATTAGGTTGACTTACAATATCCACAAGGAGGTATTTCTTGTAGTGTGCCTTAAGAGTTTTAATACCGTTTTGATCCATGGACTGAATCAATGCAGTAGTATTTTTCGGTAAGTACATTGCCTCGATATATCCATCGGCAGTTTCGATTTTTAATTCGTTCTTATTAAGTTGTCCTGGAGCATTGTCTAACAAGAGAAGGGCTTTCGCTGGCAGTTTCTTTTTTCTTAGACCATCTTCAACTTGTGGGACAAAGCTGTTCTTGTACCAATCCAGTAAAACTTCTTTTGTCACCCAGGCACGGCTTTGCCACATGTATGTAATTGGTAGATTCTTAATTTTAACATTTTTGAAGGCGCGAGGTTTTTTGGGCTTACCCACGATTAGCAATTTCAATTTGTGATGCATTCGCGAATACCATGAGAGTGCGACGTTTTTCTGAAGTTTTCTACCAAAAACTACCTTTTCGTCTGATCTAGATATCGCAGTCGGAGTTTTACCACACTCGTATCTCTTAATTATATCCCATTTATCTGTTAAAGTCAGCGTTTTGTGCTTTGAGGTGCGTCGAACTACCGAGCGTGTCGGATTGCAAAACGTCGGAGTATCAAGGGTGTACTGTATAATAAAAATTTACCTTAAGAGCGTAGGCGCAAAATTTCGGGCCAATGCTTTTTAAATGCATTAATTTTTTTCGAATGCTGAGAAAATTAATAAGTATTTTTGAAAAATTTAAACGCAAAATTAAAGATTACATTATTGCCGAGGGTCAAAAGTCCCTGAGAACTTCTATAATGTTTATTTTAATAAGTTACAGGGGTGACAAAAAAGAGAAAATTTATTGTAATTTTTAATTTCAAATATCTCACACACTAAAACTTTTTCTTTATTCTAAGTAACTTTCGGCCCCCGGTAATAATGTAACTTTTCATTCTCCGTTTAAATTTTTCAGAAATATTTATTAGTTTTTTCAGGATTCGAAAAAAATGAATGCATTTAAAAAGCATTGGCCCGAAATTTTGCGCCTACGGTCTTAAATCCCAATGAGTTAAAAAATCCTAATTTTACAGGTGCACTAACTTTAGTATTTCCGTAATTAAGAAAAGGGTACATTTATGACGACGACAAAGGTAAATTTACTCTTGAATTAGATGAGGAATAGGGATTTGTGAAAGATAACTGGCAGATAAAAATCACAACAGATTAAAATTGGAATAGAAATACTCCTCAAATGAAAAAAAGTCATTCACTATAAGGTATCTCTTAATTTTTGCTTTGAATTAATAAAAGTCACTATGTGGCACTATGTTATAAAACTTAATGGTAAAATATCTTGAACCATTTCTGGATCTCTCCAGACGGCCGAATTCTGGTACAAGATTACTGTTGTTTCTAGTGGGATAATTGTGAAAATCCACATGCACACTGTATTGGCTAAGATTTTGTTTAATGTGCAACAGACATTGCATAATAGATACACAAGGTTAAAATAAAATTTTAAAATATCGTAAGGAGTTTCTGCAGTCTGCTCTATAACCGAGCCCAGAGATAATATGAACATACTTTCTTTGTTGTCCAAACACTTTATCAATATGACAAAAATGACCCCGGGACTCCCAGGAGAGAACAGCATAAGTTAGATGAGAATGAAAGTTACTATGATCAGCTGATATAGTTTCCCTGGAAGTCACTTGTACAATATTCCTAAAAAGGAAAAGTTGTCGGGAAAGCTTTTTCGATCAATTAACTATATTTTGTTCCCATGATAATCCTGCATCCAGAAACTTTGCCTCGGTTGCACATTGTAGTAGAGCAATATATCCAATATCAGTTTTATTTCTTAAAGTGAAATTACCACTTTGTGATTTAGAGTTGTTTAAAGAGACAGTGAGTTAAATTCAGAAGGTGATAAGCTTACATAGAAAATAATGTTATCAGCAAATAAAACATTGTTAACTGCCTTTGGGACTATACTAGGCCATTAACATAAATATGAAATACTGTCGGACCCAAAACCGAGCCTTGAGGGACACCATACATAGAGATTGTTTTTAAGAATCACACTGGTGGAAGTGCACATACTGATTACTATTTGATAGATACGAATCAATTAGTTGAATAGCAGAACTACGAAAATTCATTCAACGGTTGTGAAAGAAAACGTGAATTCTCCTGACATAGGACGAAAAAAATTTGTTGGAAACATTACACAGATTATTTAGTCTTTGGAGAAGGAGAATTGAAGATCAATAGTAATCGATAACAAAGAAATAATAAAAAATATATTTACAATCATAATCAATTTCAATTTTACACACTCCTACTCAAGCGCATTTGATTGTGCAATAGTCAGTAATCCATTTTAAAATAGCTCGTGCAGATGCGATGGAAATAACTAAAATCTATAAAAACAGATTGAGTTCAGTGTTGGAATTTTCCAAGAATTTTGATTAAACGACAGTTTATTAAAGATTACGAAAGTGCTAATCCAGATTTGTTACTACCTGAGAACAAATATTAAATTCCCGTTTTATTACCGTTGGGATATAAATACCTGTACCTGGGTGGTGGAGTGTTACTTTATTGCTGGTCAATTTTTAACTTCACTGTTGTATAGTGTACCTTTAAAATGATTGTCAGAATTTTAAAAATTTTGTATTTTGTAAGGAGGGCAGACATGATATATTCAAAAGTATTAAGCAGATTAAAACATAATTATCCTAGAACACCAGAACAAAGAATAATCAATATATGGGACTAGTTACTTGTATAGTCTGCGACAAAGTTTTTTTTATTTTACTTATTATGTTTAAAGTTACTGTGTGTTGAAGAAATATCGTATTACAATAGATTTGACTTTTTAAATAATTATTGTTAAGTATTTTAAATTATAAACATGGATTTTCATTCAAAATTAGAAGGCAAAGTCTTGTCTGGACAAACGAGGTAGGTAATAGCAAATGTAATTATTTTTATGCAGAGAGAAGCGATGCAAAATCCGCATGTTAAAGATTGTAAAAAAGTTCAAGAGCGTGCTTCTTTAGCAACGGGAATAAGTATAGCCACTATAAAACGGATCTCTCGTGAAATGAAAAATATAGAAGAAGGTGCTCCTACATCATTTTCCACGCCTAACAAAAGAATGAGATCTGCCCCAAAATCCAACTTGGGCGATTTTGACAAAGGTTTACTTCTGCGTATAATAATAAATTATTGTCACGGAAAAACGAGTTCCTACATTGCGACATATAACAAAAAAAATTAATGAAGACAATATTTATACAGGGTCGCATGAAACTTTGAGAAAAGTGATGAGAGATATGGGATTTCGATGGAAGAAGGCGAAGAATAACAGGAAAATCCTAATGGAAAAACCCGATATACAACGGCTCCGCAGGAAGTTTCTCAGAAATATTAAACAATATAGGGAAGAAAATCGGCCCATAATTTACATGGATGAAACTTATATTCATTTCTCTCATACCCATGACAGATACTGGGGAGACAATACCACCGAAGGTTTGCACAAGCCAGTGTCCAAAGGGCAAAGGCTGATTATTGTTCACGCCGGCGGCCAAATGGGGTTCATAAAAAACGCATGTTTGGCATTTAAATCTGGTACGAAGTCTGGATATTATCATAGCGAAATGAACTATAATTATAAAAAATGGATTCATGAAAAACTTATTCCTAATATACCAGCCCGTAGAGTATTGGTTATAGACAATGCATCATACCACAATGTCCAAGTGCAAAAAAATGTCCCACTATGGGGTGTAGAAAAGACGAAATGAAGGAACGGTTAAGACAAAAGAACATTTCCTTTTCAGACGAAATGATAAAAGCAGAATTATATAATCTGATAAAAATTCACAAACCCAGAAATAAAACTTATGAAATAGATCAAATTATGAACAATGCAGGTCACTCTGTGTTAAGACTACCTCCCTACCACCCGGACTTAAATCCAATTGAGTTAGTGTGGGCTGCTCTAAAACAATATGTGGCAAATAAAAATGTAGATTTTAAATTTAAAAATGTTGATACATATTGTGATGAGTTTTCTTCAAATTTTCCCAAGATGAGTGGAAAAAATATTGCAAGCATGCTATTTCTAATGAGCGTTATTATATGGAAAAGGAACCAGCTCTAGACTTAATTGTAGACGATTTAATAATACATTTGCAGGAAGATAGTGACACTGATAGTGTGGATTCTCTAGAAAATAGTAGTTCGGAGACAGAAGACGAACTTTAATTTTAATCGTGTCTTTTGTGGTCAGTTATAAATTAAATTATCTCAAGTGTCTTGTGTAGTCAAGTAATTTGTATCTAAAAGTAGTATTAGACATCAGACTGATCAGTGAGTTTGAGCGCCAGCGACACCGAAACACCTTTCTGAAGGACGCGTAAACTGAGCATTGAGGTCACGTGCCGACAGACGTGGGCGGATGGACAGGCCTTTTGGGCACCCAGTCGCCGAGGAAAACAAAATTCATTTTGCCAATTCGACGACTGAGTGACCGAACACACACAGTTTGGACAGCGAGACATCGACCCAGGTCGATGGCCCACTGTCTGGACAACACATTTAAACAGTTCTATTAAACAGGGTCTCCAAATTAAAAAATGAGTACAGTCTCCTCTTTCGTTATGTGCTGCGAGGGGGAGGGGTGGAAGGATAGCTTGTGGGTCAGATAGGTACCACTCGAGGGAAGTGTGACCGCTTTGATCTTCAGACATGTGGGTCCGACTATTCCATTGGAACACACATATCTCTGTAGGAGCTGGGTTGTACGCTTGTGTGTGTGTGTGTGTGTGTGTTTTTATTTAAACTAAAAATTATCCTTAGGCTATTTTCTTGTGGCATATTAATGTAATTTACTATTTTTATTGGGAATAAGCCATAATTTTAGTTTAAAATAAGTTTATTTTGAAGTTTCGAGTTCCACTTTGGAAATCGTTAACTCAAAATACGAAATACCAATAAATTAAACAAATTTTGTTCTTGTTACTTGGTAAAAAAATTCTTCTAATAATTTTATTTTATCTGACTTATTCATATTAAACAACTCAGTCACTATTTGAGATATATTTTATACGATATATTTCTACAAAATCTCCTTACAAAAATAAAATATTCGGGAAAGTTAATAAAGTTATATAGTTTAGTACCTAAATACCGGATGTTGACAGCCATCCCAAAGGGGCTGATATTATTCTATTGTAAAGAAATAAACAACAGATTAAAATATTAATGACTTACTAAAATTTAGAACTACTGTTCTTTTATTCTTATTAAGTTTACTGTAACGCAAATGTAAAGCTTTCATCTCTGCCAATATTCCTCTTATAAAATTACAGAACGAGACATTTATAGAAGTGTTCGAAAAAACTGCCGCTTAAACATGACTGAATGGTCAATATTAATGAGTCAAATAAAATATAATTATTAGAAGAATTTTTTTACCAAGTAACAAAAACAAAATATTTTGTATTTTGAGAAAAATTTCCGAAGCAAAAATTAAAACGTCAAAATAACATACAATATAGACATCATAGAAGTTCCATTAATAAATAAGGTCACTCTCTGTAAACTTGTAGTATGGAGTGTACCAACGAGGCGAAGAGACCGAGCGCATTATGTATCTCTTTACCTCCGAATGCGTTCTCACTTAATTTTCTACACAAGTGGACAAATTTGTCAAGTATCACCTTAAATTTGACAAGCTGTATGAACCAGATACGTGAAGAAACCGAAATATCCGATAAATCAGTTTAGCTTTATGCAGGGCAGATCAAAAACAGATGCAATTTTCAATATAAGGCAGTTGATTGAAAAATATAGCAATAAAGAATGTACACAAAATGGTTTTATAAGATTTTTTGTTCTAAAAATAATTTTTTTAATAATAAAAAACTGATTTGTTCTAATTTAGTCAGAGTATATGAAAAAATTGTTTATAAATATCATTTATTTAATATAATTATATTTTAAATAATTAAATAAAAAAAACAACTATAAACAGGCGACTTAAGAAAAGATTTGTACATGCCGTAGTTATAAGCTGTTTTGTTTTGGATAATCTTGCAATGAAGTTATAATTTCTCATAATATAGAATTATCTATACGATTTTTTGTTTTAAAAATAATTTATTTAATACTAAAAATTTGATTTAATAAAATTTAATCAGAGTATATGGAAAATTGTTTATAAATAACAATTTAATAATATTTATAAATAACATTTATTTAATAATTATATTTTAAATAAATAAATAAAAAAAAAACAATAAACAGGTGACTTAAGAAAAAATTTGTACACCTCGTAGTGATTAGCTGCTTTTTTGGATAAATTTTTAATGAAAGAAAGAAAAAACAAATTTGGTGCAGTATAACCCGACATTTCGTCGGTGAAAAGTGTAAACCTACTATACTAACTCCACTTTTTTGTGATTTTGATGTAATTAAAAAGAGAAAAAAATACTACCTAATCATAGAAAATGCCATTTCCATTAAAATTCAAATAAGCTAATTAATTCGCCTCAATAATTCCTGCTAACTCCACATATTTATAATTTATAACGGAAATACTGCTATCTCCAGTAGTTCTGGTTAAAAAATCAAACTACAAACACGTCGGGCCATCCTGTTAATGTTCTTTTAGTTTTTTTATGATTTGGAAGTTGTTTTGTTACCAACATTTAAAGTTATGTATGTTTAATGTATTACATAATTATTGTTCTTGTTAAATAACTAAGATAAGAGAGGACAGAATACCGAACGAAGACCTAAAGTACGGAGGACCAGATCTGACCAAACAACTATTAAAACTAATCCACAAAACAATACAACAATACAACAAAACAGAATTCCTCAAGAATGGAGATCAAGCATCCTAATACCCATCTTCAAAAAGGGAGAAAAATCAGACCCAGAAAATTACAGAGGAATTAATTTATTAAACACAACACTAAAATTAACAACCAAAGTGATAGAAAAATAAACTGAATGAAATTAAAACACTAACAGAAAAACAACAAGGTTTTAGGTTGGGAAGATCATGCACCGACGCTATATTTATGATGAGGAAAGTGTAAGAGAAATTATTAGAATAGAACAAACCGACATATCTATGTTTCGTGGATCTTAAGAAGGCATTTGACCGGGTTAAATTGAAGGACGTTATCCACTTATTGTACGCAAGAGAGATACCTCCAAGAATAATCAAAACAATCGAAAATATCTACCAAAACAACACAATAAAAGTAGAAGAAGAACTAACCGACCCTATTGAAGCTGGCAATAAAGTAAGAACTAAAAAAGGATACCAAATGGAAGAAAAACAACTTAAAATAATCTGCTATGCAGACGACGCAATACTACTCTCTCTCAAAGTGAAGATGATTTACAACGTATGCTGCACCAATTTAATATAACCGCTAGACAATTTAACATGTTAATTTCCACTAAAAAGACAAAATGAATTGTTATAACAGCAAATTGACCAAGATATAAATTGAAGTTGGAAGGTCAGATAATAGAACAAGTGATGGAGTTTAAATATCTAGGAATCACATTATCTAGCTACGGAAAGTTCGAAGCTGAAGTGGAAGATCAAGCGAATAGAGCAAACAGGAAAAATAAAAACAGAAATTTAGAGAAATAAAAATATCGAGAAAGAAATGAAAGGCAGAATTTACAAATCAGTCATCAGACCAATAATAACATACTCGAAAGAAACACGACTTGACACAGAGAGAACAAAAAGGATGTTAGAAACAGCAGAAATGAAAACAGAAAAATTTATGGTAAAACACTATGGGA
Organism: Diabrotica undecimpunctata; assembly: GCF_040954645.1. Taxonomy (NCBI): domain Eukaryota; kingdom Metazoa; phylum Arthropoda; class Insecta; order Coleoptera; family Chrysomelidae; genus Diabrotica; species Diabrotica undecimpunctata. The sequence goes on along the minus strand of NC_092812.1, from coordinate 68,193,072 downwards.
CAGAACTAAAAGTACAGGTATACGACGTAGATGCAAGGTGAAGAACATCAAGAACTGGGTAAGAAATAGAAGAGTAGAATTGAACGATCATATAAGCCGAATAACAACAAATAGAGTAGTAAAGACGGCAAGAGACGGTTCCCCAATAGGAAGTCGGATCTATTTGCATCATCGCAAAAGCGTATTAATCTGGAGACAAGAGTATTATTGACGGAATTAATTTGTGAAGGTTGATGATGAGAGTTGGCATGCAAGTAACGATTGGTATGGGTGGGTTTTCGATATGTACTTCAATTTCGGGTATATTTAAACACATTTTAATAAATAATAAAAAGTTATTAACAATATTCAAAAACAGCCATTTTGTTTGTTCATTTTGCAATAACTTTTTTGTTTATCATCCGATTTTATTTTCTTCTTCTTTTAATGGCGCTACAACCCTTTGTGAGTCTTAGCCTGCTTAACAATGTTCTTCCATTCTGCCCTGTCGGATACTTTCCTTCGCCACTGCCTGATGTTCATGGTTTTAAGATCCCTCTCTACGTCGTCTATCCTTCTTTTAAGGGGCCTTCCTCTTGTTCTGTTTCCTTGGGGCTTCCATCTCTGGACTACTTTTACAGCTCGATTATCTGGCATTCTTTCTAGGTGACCAAGCCAGTTTAGTCTTTGTGGCTTTACAAATCTAACAATATCTGCGCTCTGCATTAGTTCATCCAGCTCGTGGTTCATTTTAATTCTCCACGAACCATCGCTGCATTGGGTTGGTCCAAATATCTTCCTTACTATTTTGCGCTCAAATATTCTGAGTTGATTTTCATCAGTGGTTGAGAGGGTCCACGTTTCACATCCATATGTGACAACTGGTCTAATTACTGTTTTGTAACATTAAGTTTTTGTATGCATAAAAGCACTTATCCGATTTTATTTAGTATCTCATTTTGTGAATCTTTTATTTGTGAAAAAGTTGTCTTTTGACGTCAAATGTCTAAATAGACAAGTTTTTAAATTATGAACAAAATAATGAGTTTGTGATTGTTTATGTTAATGAATCCCTAGATGAGAGTATTTTTGTAGTATCCCATATTACACATTTCAACTGTCAAAGCTGTCTATACAGAAAAAAAGCTTATTTTTAACTTGATTGGTCTAAAATTCACGGAACCAAAATTTGACAGTGTAGTCTGAAGGAGCATTAGTCCCATATTTATCCAGCTTTTCTTTCGTTTCCTTCGCCCTTTTTTTCCAAATAATAATGGTTAATGAGACATCAAAAATAATTGTTCTCCATAATATGCGCCATTTTTCCAAACACGTCAACTTTATGCAGCTGTAAAAAATATACTAATGGCTGCATCGCGCTAAAATTTGACACTTGATACGTATGTCTAAAAAACTAGAGTTTCTAGAATTAATGTTTTTTTTTAAGATCGCACCTCCCTAATCGGCGAAGAAGGTTTTATGAGACCGCCAGATATCTTTCAATATGTGGTCGATACTCAGATAAATATGTTAAAAACTGTGAATAAATTAATATTAGATATATCTTTATATAGAAACTAAATAAGAAGTGGCATTATGATTAAATTTATTAGTGATACGGTTCTAGATACATCTCGCTGCTTATAAGGTAAACTGTAAAAGGCTGAAGTAAACTTTCATTTTAGTTCTTGCTCGATGCATCACATTGGTAATTTAATTTCGTTATATAATCCGAAGTCACTTCGTAGTATATTTAACTATGTTAAAATTCCTTTTCGCCTTTTCCACTATAAGAAATGGAGAGGAAATAATGAGTCTATTGAACGAACTATAGATATAGCAATGGTAGAACTTATGTTCGTTTTATATAACAATAAAAATGGTATTTATCAATATTGGAAACATATTTTTCATCAAAAGGAGACATATTCATTATCAGAAGAATATATATATACCTAAAACAAAATATATACATCTTTACAACTCCCTCGCTTTTATCTTTTCTAAATAAATCAAACGGAGAATAATTCTGACAAACAAATTCATGTTTTGTGCTGCGTTAACATATGAAAAGTAGAAACTTAGGCCAGAAAGTTTGAACGAAGAATCCAGAATGGAATATGAGGTGGCATCTGTGAAAATCTGGTACCTCAACAACGTAATGATTGGAAAATGGCGAGACAAGAGAGATATCATTTACATATCAACTGAATATAAAAATGAGATGGCAACAGTAAGAAATAGACGAGGGGATGAGAAAATTAAACCACTGCCAATCGTTCAATATAATAAATATATATGGGCGGAGTAGATCTTCAAGACCAAAAGTCTTCTTATTATCCGCCGACACGCAAAACTTTACGTTAGTACAAAAAAATTGCCATACATCTGTTTCAGCTATATTTGCAAAATGCTCATAGATTGTATAATAAGCACCATGGAAATAACAAAATGTCATTTTATAAGTTTCAATTGTCAATACTTGAAAAGTTGTTACCAGAAAAATGTCAAGAAATAGCAGTTACTTCGGATATAACCCACACACCTTCAAAAATTGAGTTACATAATGAGCATGGAAAAAAATGTCACATGCAATAAAAATAAGATAAATAAGGATACTATTTAACATAGGTCCCGATAAACCTGGCTTCTGCTTAAGCAAATGTTTCAGAGAATATCATGTATCAATATAGAAAGACATTACCAAAAAATTAATATTTTATATACTTTTATTTTACATTGTTATGTTATTTGTTTATTTTACATACTGTTTTTATGAATAAAATTATAGTTTGGATCAAAAAAAGTCGATTTAATTTACTAAATACAAAAATTTATATCAAAGCGCACAAGTGCGTCCTCCGCATTTTTAAAAGGAATTCCTTGAAAACTACGTACAGCGCACATGTGCGTCTTGCAAAACTTCCGAAGAAAAATTATTATAATCCGTTTTAATAAATGTACAAAAAACAATTGTTGAACAAATATCGCATTTGGTGTTAAAAAACTACGGTCGCACTGGTCAGCGGTATGTATTTATTTGACGCAGCGAAAGGGTTAAAGCCAAGAGTGGCTTAACAAAATATTAATGTTATAATAAAATGAAGGGTCTCGGGAGAAAACTATGAATGTCACAAATTAACTAAAATTGAGTTAAGTACGCCATCTAGTAAGTTTTGTTAATATCTATGTTTGGACATTTCAAATAAGGAGGAAAACAGTGCGTGTCACGAGTTATTACAGTTTTTAAATACCCTATATCGGTAGAAAACCGTGCATGTCCGCGCGTAAACGGCTAGAACGCTGAATGTCCACTCAGCAGCACCAGAAAATGTAATTGGCATCCTTGTCTTGCAAACGGTCGTGTCAGTGTAGTAAATACATCGTTATAACTACGTGCTTGTGCAGTTCTGTTTGGTTAGTTAATTTATTTAAAACAATTATGGCAGAGAGTGGAAACATATCCACTAAAAAGAGAGTGAAAATGGGCAGGTTATACGAAGTCATGAAAAAAATGAAACTTCAGTCACATGAGTTTGGTGAATTCTGCAAATGCAAACGCTTGAAGTGTTATCACACAGTAAATGAAATGAATAGACAAATAAGTTTAAATCATTTTAATTCATTGATATCTCATAATGAACAAAATGCGTATTTGTGTTCTCTTATATCATTAATAAACATACAGAGGCGGCGACCTATGGCCAAAAATGTACATGATGCAATATATCATGATGCAGCCTATATGTACAGAGTCAGAGTTCAGCCAAGGTCAACTGCTAATGCTGAGGATGAGAAAAAACATTACGACGAAGTGCAAGTTTGTGCCAAGTTTTTTCGTGCCGTTCATGGTATAACAGCGCCAAAACTTCAACATCTAAAAAGAGTTAAAGCAGTCTGGCACCGCTCCTAAAGATGAAAGGGACGGAATAAATTATAACAAACTGAAGCCGAGTAGTGTTAATAGTGTTCACGAGCATATCCAGTCATTTAAATCAAGAAGTAGTCACTATAGCTTACATGATAATAAAGATAAAACCTACTTGCCTGAAGCTTTAAATATAATGAAAATGTTTTCTCTGTTTAAAGAAAAATATCCGGAAGTTAAAATTTCTTATCAAAGTTAGAGAAATTTTTAGACAAAAATATAACATTAGTTTCGGTTATCCGCGATCGGATACCTGCAGTCAATGTGACGAAATTACTGCAAAAATGGAAGCAGCTGAAACAGACCCAGAAAAGTGGACGTACTGAAATAACCAAATTAAAAGCACTTAGAGAGCTCCATCTTCGTAGGGCTCAAGCGTTTTATGACAGGAAAAAGGAAAGCAAAAGAAGGGCACGAATAGAAAAGAATTATGAAGCTACAGCTATGGACTTCCAAAAAAATGTTTCCTTGCCGAATATATTCACCAATGATGTATATTACCGCCGACAGCTCTCGATTTACTCTTTTAACATCCATGTGTTATCAAACGCTGATTCTTATTTTTATACATATCCATAGTTTATTGCTAAAAAGGGATCAGATGAAGTGTGTTCGTTTCTTTTCGATTTTATTATGCATCATTTGTCTCCAATTGTTCAACATCTACACATTTTCTGTGACAGAGCAGGTGGACAAAACAAAAACTATACAGTGGTAAGGTTTATTGGTATCAGTAGTAGTAAAACGACTTCAATCCATTACAATAACATATCCCGTTAGAGGCCATTCATATCTTGAGTGCGACAAAAATATGGGCCTTATTAACCTTAAAAAAAGAATGGAAACGCCTGCTGATTGGGAGGAAAATATTATAGCTTCTCGCACAAAGCCTGCCCCATTTAATGCAATTTCAGTATCTCAGTGTTTCATCAAGGGATGGACTGAATTTTTTAACGATAGATATGTCAAAAAAGCTCCTTTTCCTATGCAAAAAATTAAAGACGTGATGTGTGTTAATACTCATGTTCGCACTGTATTTCACCGTGATTCATATAATGGTAGCAAACTTGAGGACCCCATCCGTTCTTCCGTTCAAGCTAAAAAGTCGCATAAATTGTCACCTCCGTAATTTGAACTACCCATGCAATCATACTTCAATTTTATTGCTATTAACGAAGACAAGATCAAAGACATAATGTTTTTGTCAAAGTTTCGCGAATCCGAACAAGCAAAAGAAATGTACATGAGTATACCTCATGAAATGAAGATAAAAAAAAACAACAAAGGAACTGTCAATAATTCAAATCTTAAGGAATTGCAGCCTGTTATAATGAAAGGGCTCAGAAAAGAAACGCACATGGACTTTCATGATTTTTTCCATAAAAGATTGACACTGACTGATGTTTTCCTATGTTTTACAAAAACTGTTTGTTTCATTGGTTTAGTTTTAAGTACTAGTTTTTAGTAGTAAATGTTAATGATAAATGTTTTGGAATATAATATATTAGGCGCATATTTTAGTTTTTACACGGTATTTAACTGTAAAATTCATTTTTTTTTCAATAAAATATTTTGTGACATTCATGGTTTTCACCCGAGACCCTTCAAATATTGTAATAATTTACTTTGTTTTTATTCAATAAATATGCACAAAAGATTACTACTATTATTTGTGTTGTTATTTATTTATCGTATGGCAATTACAACCCCTTTAGAACAAAATTACAAACACTAATAATATAGGTATAAGACAAACTTTAAATAGTTACAAACAAACATCAAGTTTATTAATATAATCAATTGGAAGTTGATTTCGAACCTTCGAACAGTGAACACGTTATCGCTTTGAATCAATTATATTGTTAATTGATATTTAATATCAGTGTTTAATATAATTTAAAAAATGTGAAATAATATTTGTTATGTTTGCATATGAAGTGATTAACAGTCAGTAAGTTTTTTATTCTACATATTGGATAATTAATAATTAATGTTGGACTATCTATCGTCTATATAAAATTTCAACTAGTAGTGTTTTAAAAAAACTATCATCAACTACAAAATAGTTTATTACTTTTTCGTTGTAAATCCAGTTTCACCGGCCAGCTGTAAAGCTGGCCACGGACGTATTAAATCCTTCAATAATTTTAATACGTTGGAGGAAAATTAAATATGGCTACTAACAGCAGCATCTCACCTACCTCACTACTAATGTCTGAAATAAACTCTAATAGCTCAACGTACTCATCAGCAGTAGCAAATATGCAGTTCCCATCGAAAGAACAAGCGATTGTCTTCAGTGCCTTGGATAATACTAAATTGCAGGACTATTTAATTCCATTGGGCAAGATAATTCAACCTAAGAATATAATATTCAGATTATCAAATAACCGTATTTGCATGTATCTAGCAAATAAAAAAAGTTGTTGATGACTTCATGACAAACCACGGTCATATAAAAATTCAAAATGTAACTGTACAGGCTAGAAGATTAATCACCCCTGCGGAACGGATTGTTCTTTCAAATGTGTGTCCCACCATACCACATAGTTTCTTAATCAACTACCTACAAAATATCGGACTACATTTTTAAAAATCAGCGCTACATCACCTGAGTATAGTCATATTCTCAGTTTCAGAAGACAGGTCTATGTAAGTCCTCATAGTATAGAACTACCTGATTCGTTTACTATAAATCATGACGAAACAACATATCGAATCTTTCTGTCTCAAGATAGTATGGTATGTTACAACTGCAAAATGGCCGGACATACTGCCCATCGCTGCAATGAAAACTCACAAGTTCATGTTGAAGAATGTTCTATGGAAACCAATAATGATAATTTATCCCAAACTGAACAATGTCATGCCAACTCCAACTTTATCTTCTACAGATAAAACAGAATCAATCAAACAAAAATCCGATAAAACACCTAACCAAAAATCTATCACCAACAATATTGATATCACAATAGACACAATAGGTATAAATAGTAAACCAAAACGGAATATTCATGATATTCTTACACCGCCAGACACGGATCTAAAAGAAACCATTTTTCGACACCAGCTTCTAAAATGAAGAAAACTAAGACCAGTAAAGATTGCACAGAAACCATACCATCCAGTCAAACTCTTTTCGAACCAGTAAAACACTTTATTGAAAATCAATCCCAACCATTTATCCTCAATTTCGATCAATTTTGTTTACTCTTAAGTAATGTTAGTGGTGTACAAAATCCCATTAATATAATTCAGGACTTTACTACAGATATCCCAGCACTTATTCATATGCTAAACACAATTTACCCCCATTTAAAAGGAAGATCTGCTAAACGAAGCATTACCACACTAAAAAGAAAAATTAGTAATAACAGCAATTTAGAGTTCGATAGTGATACGTCTCAATTCAGTGCCTAAACAATTCATTTCTTTTCCTTTTTCTTTTCTAAATAATTAAATTCACAACACTACTCCAATGGAATATCGATGGACTCTTCCATCGACTTGCCTTTTTACAGAAACTCATCTCTGACCATTGCCCAGATATAATATGTATCCAAGAAACTAACCTTAGTCCAAACAAAAATTACAATCCTAAGCAGTTTAATTGTTTTAGAAATGACATAATACGCAATTGTAATTATTCTTCTGGTGGAGTTGCGAGTATTAGTCAATATAACTTTTTTAAGAGTATAATTATTAATCAAAATTTCAAAAGTAAACTTATACATCATTCAATTTTACACGAAAAAGGTACTCTTGGTAATACTCTATACTGTGTACCGTTTTCGGAATATTTTGATTTGAAAATTATGAAGTAATAATTGATGCTGGTAGTAATGATAAAGTTCTAATAGGTATACCTCTACTTTCTCTAAGTGTGCCATGGAAATCTGACATTTATTGATTGTTATGACGAATTGTTATGACGATAAATCAACAATAATTAGAGTTTTGAAACCTTGTTATTTGTAAAATCAAATCAAAATGTACTCAAATGTTGAATACACTGACATGTTATTAACCTTAGGCGAATGTTTAGGATGTTCTAGTGCAACTGTGACACGTTATGCAAAAAAGTTTCCTAGAAGAAACTTTCCAAGTAAAAAAACATTTAGAGCCGTTGAACGACGTTGTCGAGAAACTGGGAATGTGAGACCAAATAAAATAAATTCTGGTAGACCAAGAACAACAAGAACAATTAATAAAGAAAATAATATTTTAAATTTACTTGATCAAGATCCAACAGTTAGCGTAAGGAATATAGCAAGACAAACAAATACTTCTTCTTCAAGTACTTGGCGGATACTGAAAGAACAGCAATTACATCCTTATCATTACAGACAAGTCCAAGAGCTCTTGCCAGATGATCTACCGGTTAGAGTGGATTTTTGTGAAACATTGCAACAAATGACAGCCCACAATCCAAATTTTTTAAAATACATTCTTTTTACGGACGAGGCCACCTTTACGCGACAAGGTATGTTTAACTCCCATAATGCACACTACTGGTGTGATGAGAATCCACGAGTCAAAAGGGTATCACATTACCAACACTCATTTAAAGTTAATGTTTGGGCAGCAACTTTAGGTAACAAATTAATAGGTTATCATATTCTACCTGGAAATTTAAATGGTGATATGTATCTTGATTTTTTATACAATTCCTTATTCGAGATATTAGAAGATTTAATGCTAAACGAGCGAAGATCTTTATTTTTTATGCACGATGGAGCTCCACCACACTTTGATAGAAGGTGTCGTAATTGGTTGAGTAATCATTTTCCGAATCTATGGATTGGTAGAGGTGCAGAAGCTCCGATTCATTGGCCTCCTCGGTCATGCGATTTTAACCCTTTGGACTACGCAGTTTGGTCGTATATTAAGGAAAAAGTCAATGCTACAGAGGTAAATTCACGCCAAGAATTGGAAGAAAGAATTCAACGTCAATTTAATGACATCATAGCTGATCCCCTACCGTTTAGAAGGTTAATGGAATCTTTAGAAAAAAGAATAGACTTGTGTATTCGCGAAAACAGAGGGCATTTTGAACACTTACTGTAATTGAATTTTATTTTATGTTCTTAGTCATTAATTTAATTTTCTTCTTGTGAGTTTTGTTTAATTACTAACTATTTTATACCAGCATCAATTATTACTTAATAATTTTCAAATCAAAATATTCCGAAAACGGTACACAGTATCGAATTTTACCAAGAGTACCTTTTTCGTGTAAAATTGAATGATGTTTTAGTTTACTTGAAATTTTGATTAATAATTATACTCTTAAAAAAGTTATATTGACTAATACTTAGTACGATCCGTGTAACTATCGCCCTCTATGAGAATCAGATATAAAAACAAATTCATGGGATGTATCAGCTTCAAAAACATATTCGTATAAAATTTAATTACAATGTTGCCAGTAGTTTCGGCAAAATCGTAAAAAATGCGTAAATTTTTTTTTCTTCAACGCCCTGTATCTTGAAAACGGATGGCGTTACAAAAATTTTTTACTAAACAAACCCCAATTATTTTTCAGTTTTTTACCTACCCTAGAGACGGGGTTACCTTGTTTTGAAGCACCCTGTATATTTAATGAAAAAAAAAATACTACAACTATTCGAATTTCTTAGCAAGGGGTGGTTTTTATAAGGGTAATAATTTTGTGGTAAAAAATTAAAACAGTAAAGAAATCTAAATTAAATTTTACTGTATAATTAAATATTTCCAAATTACTTGAATTGACAATTATGATTTTTTCTAATAGGGGTCGTTTTCACCCCTAAAAAATAAAAAACAACCAAAGGTATAAGTCAAATTTTGAAGTGGAAGGTAAATATAACATAAATCCAAATTTCCATGCAAATCAGTGGAGACAAGGTATTCAAGGATAATTGTTTTAATTATAACTAATCTAGGGGGTACATTTAAAAAAAAATCACTATACTTGGAGTGTTACTATATTCAAATCTTTGAAAACAGTGTATTAGTTTTTTAAATCACGTATCCTAAAATTAAGAATATCTTAATTAAACAAGCATGTAACCAAATCAATGTATATTTTATATTCTGGAATTTAATGGTTTGTTTATATTAACAGATGTATTGTGTATAGGAATGTTTCTGTTACAAATATATTTAATATTTAAGTCTCTCTGATTTAATTAGCTTGTGTCAACGTGTCTGGAGCCCCGGCTCACTTTCCCTTGAGGCTACTTGCTGACTGACAACTGTTGATACATGGCGAAATTTATGTATAATAATAATTGATAAGATTATCTACCGAAAATAAAATTTTGGTATTAAATTATATAGAAACTTCTCCCAAAATGATGATTTTAATGTAAAATTTTAAAAATTAACATTGTAAATTTTTTTTATTTTCTTTATAAAAATTAGAATAGTAGAAATCGTTATTTTTAATATTCTGTATTATCACCTCTATTTTGAATTACACTCCTTATACAGCTTGGCATTGAATTGATCAAATTCTGAATGTTGTCTTGAGGAAAAGCTTCCCATTCTTCCATGAACGTCAATCGAAACTGCTTACGATTTATTGGAGCAGGTATTCTGTTTCTTACTCTTCGTTTGAGTTGGTCCCAAACATGCTCAATCGGGTTAAAATCTGGGCTTTGATCCTGCCAATTCATTTTTGGAACACCGACGGTTTCCAAGTATTGTATTACCATCCTGGCTACGTGTGGCCGCGCGTTGTCTTCCATGAAAATAAAGCTTTCGCCCAGAAACCCAGCAAAGGCATTGCGTGCTCGTCTAGAATTGCGGTAATGTATCGGTGAACATTCAACGCTCCTCTATTAATAAAGACGAGATCAGTACGGCATTCGAATGAAATGCCTGAGCCATAAAAAACCATCCTGGACTCATTACTAAACAAAACATTTTTCCAATCTTCTACCGTCCAATGCTCGTGGTCTATAGCAAACCCAAGTCAGCTAGCCCTTAGACCAAATTCCTTCAACCTTCTTCTCGCTGTAGAAGTGCTTGATGTCCACCCGGGAGCATTTTGAAAACGCTTTTAGATTGCTCTAGTCGTAAAGAACCGATTTTGCAAAGTGCGTTGTAAAAACCGGTCTTCTCTGGCCGTCGTGATTCTTCTCGCGTCTAATCCTGGTCGTCGTTCGTGAGATCCAGTCTCTACAAATCGTTGGTATGTTTTTTGGACCATACAATTACAAACTCCCAGCTGTCTGGCCACTTCTCTTTGACTCATTCAATTATCAATCAAAGTAACAATTTGAACAGATCTAGCAAGCCTCTTAGCCATAGTTTTAAATTTAAAAATTGCACAAGTTCACTCTTTGAACAACTATGCATTAATGAAGGATTTTTGAAAAACCGAACAGCCATATTCCAAAAAAACAATGTACAAATAACACGTGCATTCTCTGAATTCGTAAAACTGATATCAATTTTGCGAACTTATTACTCTTAATTGACCTGTCGGTACCCAGTGGCGGTGTCTTAAAAGTGTTTATGGGGAGTTTATTTACAATAGAATAAATTGCATAGACTTAAAATTATTGAAAAATTCTTATAAAATTTTAGGTGACCTCTTTTTAATGACGCGTAGTGTAGATTCTAGATAAGATTATTTCAAATAAAAGCTGTAGATCACAAAAACTTCTGAGAGTTTCCAAAATAAAATACATAAAAAATTGACCAAGATCATTATAAAAACACTTATTATTGTAGTAATTTATAAATGTTAATAACTTTGTTTTTTGCATAACCACATGTAATATAACTACTTAAAATTGTTGCAGTTAATACATTATTTAAAATATCCCAAATTTCAAACAGATCGACCAAATAGTTTAAAGTTATTCAATTTGTTTATCCCGTAGAGCAATTATTTAAACACTTGTGCTTGTGCAAACAGTTACTCTAGAGGTATTTTATAAATAGCAATCGATTATTTGAAGCATCAGTTTTAGGGTATATTAAAAAAACTTCAACATTTTATTAAATTTTATATTAAAAAACAGTTTCAAAAAGTGCTGACTTATTAGCTTCTAAACATTTGTAATAACTTTGATATTTTTCATGTCACACGATTGTAACCGGCTCAATGAAAAGATGGTGAAAAAGCACACTATCCAAAAAAATAGAACCTTCTATGACCAATAACAAGAAAAAAGATGAGATAGTGCAGCCGACAGTTCTCTTCACTTCTCCACAAAAAGCGGGTATCCGAAAGTTAAATGGGAAAAACCTACTCGGAAATCAAACAGTAACACCTTGGGTGACGTGGAACACGTTGTAAACAATTGGCAAATTATAAATGTGATTTTATTCAGGATCATGGTAGTAAAATCCGTGAGCAGACTATTTCTATAGATGATACAAAGGAAGCACCATGTATATTAACATCATAAATGGAAAAGCTATCCATACAGGCAAAGAGCAATAAAGCAGTAAGACCTGTGGAACTACTTAATACTAGAATTAATTACTGGAATTCCTGTGGAACTACTTAAACCTTAATGGAATTCAACCACAATAATTGATTTTAATGAAAATTACATTTTACATTTATTTTTGACTTAGAGTGTAGGCGCAAAATTTCGGACCAATGCTTTTTAAATGCATTTATTTTTTTCGAATCCTGAGAAAACTAATAAATATTTTTGAAAGATTTTAACGCAGAATGAAAGATTACATTATTACCAAGGGCCGAAAGTCCCTTCGAATAAACAAAATGTTTCTTTTGAATAAGAAATTTGAAATTAAAAATTACACTTAATTTTCTCTTCTTTGTCACCCCTGTAACTAAAATAAACATTATAGAAGTTTTCAGGGACTTTCGGCCCTCAGTAATAATGTAATCTTTCATTCTGCGTTTAAATTTTTCAAAAATACTTCTTAGTTTCCTCAGGATTCGAAAAAAAATGAATGCATTTAAACAGCATTGGCCCGAAATTTTGCGCCTATGCTCTTAAGAATTAAGAAAATTGTTTGCATTGTTTTTTTTTTTCGTTTTCTCTTTTTTTTTTCCTTTCCAGGGGCGGTATTTTACGAACACCATTATTTTAACGGGTTATAACTTTTTGCTTCTTCACTGTGTAGTGTGTATGCCATCTATCAGTTAGATCATAAAATTAGATCTTCTTTTACAGTTTGTTCAAGCTTTAGCTCTTAATGTTAATAAATAATAGAAATATGGTTTTAAGAAAAAATAATGCTATCTGGTTTCTTATTTGCATTGAAAGTTTTTGAAAATCTTTCAAAGCTTTTTTTTTGAAAAGTGCGTTTTTCGCCATTTTTTCATTGAGCCTACATACAAGTGTATGAGACAAAAAATGTCAAGGTTATTATAAATGTTTATAAGCTAAAAAGTCATCCCTTTTATCAAATTGTTATTTAATAACATATTTAATAAAATTTTGAGATTTTTTTTAATACAGGTACCTTAAAAGCTAAGGCTCAAAGAATCGATTGCGATTTACAAAATTTTCAATAGTTATATTACATGTTATTATGCAAAAAAATAATGTCTGATTCTAGGGGTGGAGGAGTAATATATATTGGCCTAACTACGCCTCTGGCTCGTATTTAAACAACATCAGCTTTTTGAATGGAAGGCATCGTTCTTTAGTCAGTCTGCTTTTAACCTTTGTATAAGAAAATCAAATAAATACTTTAATTCTAACAATCGGAAGTTTTAATTTGTATTGAAAATTTTTTTAAACTGTTCCGAAACGGCGGAAGCCATTAGTCAGGTTAAAGAATCAAGTCTTGAACAATTTTGTCAAGAACTTAAAAACCTTCAAAGGTTCTCTAAACAAGACGACTTTAATCTCCATAAAAAAAAATTTAAAAAGCGGATATCCGAAAGTTGAGTGGGAAAAACCTACTCGGAGATCAAACAGTAACACATTGGGTGACGTGGAACACGTTGTAAACAATTGGAAAATTATAAATGTGATTTTATTCAGGATGAGGGTAGTAAAATCCGTGAGCAGACCAGTTCTATAGATGAAGACAAAGAAAGCACCCTGTATATTAATATCATAAATGGAAAAGCTATCCATACAACATGCAAAGAGCAATAAAGCATTAAGACCTGTGGAACTACTTGATACTGGAATTAATTACTGGAATTCCTGTAAAACTACTTAAACCTTAATGGGATTCAACCACAATAATTGATTTTAATGAAAATTACATTTTACATTTATGTTTGACTTAAGAATTAAGAAAATTGTTTGCATTGTTTTTTTTTTCGACAACAAACTTTTAACATTTAAGATATTTCCTGGTGCGAAGAATTTCGTCGTATATTTGATGACCGCCTAAAATCTAACTTCTCATTGTTTAATAAAGTGTGTAAGATAGACTTTACCGAGCAATAAGTTAGTATACGGTTTCCGTTGGACTAAGAATTTACAGAGCAGTCCTCGTATATACGGCAGTAGGTACCAACCTTGGCA